>NC_056747.1:172080936-172212092 GCF_019279795.1 Protopterus annectens | reverse complement strand
TGGTTGGTTACTGATTGCCAGTTTGCTTTCTGAAATTGTTATGCATAAAGTTGCAGTATTAAACAAGAGAGCACTGTGATAAGTAGCACTTTGTTTTCTTGCAGCTAAAGCTGATAACATTATTAAGCCCATCATGTCTCAAGTGATGGATAATGTTGCTCATCTGGAATGGCATGAACCAGAAAATCCAAATGGACTGATTATTCATTATGATGTTCATTATCGACGACTTTCGGACAGTGAGGTAAGAATAATTAGAGGTAATATGAAGACTATATACAAAGTGAATTGGTGCGATCAAAGGTATTCTTTAGTCCAAGACAACTTGCACACTATTTTTTTATAGATACGTGAAAAGTAATGCATGTTGAGCTTACAAGCTAGTGAACAATTGTGCTTTAGGAAATAAAGGGCCATGTTTCATAATATGTGTGTCTTTCGGCTTTTCCCGGTTAGGGGTCACCACAGCGGAACTCCGGTCCGCTAATTATTGGCAGTAGAGATTTACGTGCTGGCTTGCCAGGCCTAACGCACAACCTTCATCGAAGGAATGCCCGTTCATGCATGTCGCCACACAGAAGACGCTCTGAGAATCGAACGGGCAACGTCTAACTGTGAGGTAACAATGCTACCGCAGCACCACCACCACAGTCCATGTTTCAAAATATATAAAAATAAAAATTTAAAAAGGGATTTTTAAATCAGATAATTTCAGAACTAAGGAACAGAATATCAGATTAAACTTTAAAGTGACTATCCACAGAGTCTAAAATTTTGACTGAAAGAAACTTGTCCTGATACCTCCCAGTTGTCACTACCCACTTATCATGTTATCATCAGCCCTACTCCTGGTTTCAGTGTACTTTATGCACTGTTTTCATTACCTCTGGTGAACACAATTTGTTTAGTTTCTGTCAAAGCTTTCAGTCCCCGATCACTGGGAAACAGTGACATCATTACATTTTTGCATTTGTGGTGGGGGTGGTTAGACATGACTTAACTTTTTATGAACCTGTCAAAAAGCTTGTATTAATTGTGCAGCTCTTTATTTCTTTTTATTCTGTATAGCGCAACTGCAAGCAGTATTGTCAGGAGAGTACAGTTTAGTGAATTCATACTAAATCTTAGCAGTCTCTTGACATATTCCCTTTACTCCATAGTAAAGCAATCTCAGAATTCATATGTATGACTATCACAGGTTGCCATACTGTACAGTCCCTGTTGTGACTGTATGTTTTGGACCGCATTGTTTAAAATTAATTTATTGCTTGCATGGCACACGTTTTTTACAGCAGGTCAGAAAACCATACAAAAACGGCATGGAACAAAACAGAAAAGAAACAAAATAAGATCCAAAAGACAAACCACGAGATTCTTGAGATTGTGCTTTCATTCTTTAATATATTCACCATAGAACTTCCTCAGAATCTTTTTACAAAATGTTTCCATGCCATTATTCTCCAGACTTTGTGCCAAAAACACACACACAATCAACTACCATTCAAAGCACATGCACCCATTGAAATATAATATTTTAATTAGTTTCAAAGATCTCAAAAAAGAAACCTTTCCTGGTATCGGGACCAATCATTATACACAAAAAGCAAGTCAATCAATAGATTTTAATAGCTTTTTTTTACCAATCAAAAAGTAGAATAATTCCTAGATCTTAATTGCCTTTTTCACCAGTCAGAAAACAGTATTAAAATCCATTGTCAAAAAGTGATGTTCCCAAACAAATCTCCTGTACAAATGCTATCCAAGTTCAATTCTGTTAAGCTTCTGAAGTCAGACAAGGTCGGGCAAATTTATTCTAAACTAATAATTCACTCCCAAAATAAAACATTTTATGTTGATCGTGTAATTTAATCCTTGTGGTCAGTCTGCCATACTTGCTGTTTGCCATCTAGATTTACAGCATTCCAGGCGAACCTTATAATCACTTTCTAAAGCCTGGATTGCTACACAGTTAATGACAAAGAATGTATACTTCTTAAAACTTTCACAAATCAGTGTGTGTTTTGCTAATGCATTGCTTGCATCACTTTTTCTGATGGCTAAATTATGATCTGATGTTGTTGATCTTTATTCCATTCATCACTGATGGGTTCAGTTCCGAGCCCTCTGAACCGAGTCGGTCTTATACCAAGCTCGCGCTAGCCAAAACTTCTCGAGCTAAGCTTCTACCCTTAGTGCCCTTCTCACTGTTACCTCAGATCTCGTTTGCCATGTAAAGCCACGTTTCAGCCGCGCTCTCAGCTAAGTGAAAACTTTTTGATATCTCTCAGGATATTTTGTCATTTTTCCTTTTACTTGTGGTTTCTATTTATATTTCTATACTCTTACAGCTATATTTAGACCTTTCACTCTGTTTCTACCCATTTGATTAACTTTTTAAGTACCTTTGGTGGTACGGCCTTTTTTCCCTACCCTTGTGGTATTTCTTGAATACTATCGTTAGTATTTGTTCTCTTTTCCCTTTAACTAGTTGTGTGTTGACATATTTCATAGATTTAGTGTACATTTAGATAGTTTAGACTTGGAGATAGTAGAGTTTGAAATTTTTCTGTAGTATTCTGATAGGATTGTTTGTAAATTTCATGATGTCTGATAAAAAGGGCACATCGAGTTTCAAACATTGTGCTTCATGTAAGGGTAAGCTTCCTAATAGTGATGCCCATGATGATTGTGTTTGTTTGGGGGTGTCCCATCTTTCGGTGCTACCCCCTGTGTGATTTGTCAAAGTTTCAGTCTGCGTACTTTGAACGAGCGCAAGAATAAGTGGATTCTGAAGGGCCTACTTAAGTCACCCTTTTCAAAGGCCCTTTCTGCGACGGCGGTCTCATGCCCTCCAATCAAGGACAAGAAAAGGTCCCACTCCGATGTTCTTCATGTTTCGCTGTTGCAGTCATTACTTTTGGGTTATCTGCTTGCAGTAGCCCTCAGTTGGTGTGATTAACAAAGTCTTGGGTCCTACATCGGTTGCTGTCCCTTCTTCCGTGAAGTCATGTCATTAGGGGTATAAAACATGCAGCCGACGTCATTACATCAGTCTTTCTTACCGTGCGGTGCCCGAAGCAGAATCAGTTCTCAAGTGCCTGTCGGCCGACTCTTGAAATTTTCATTTTCAAGTTTCAGAACCAAAGTCTTCAACTAAAAGCGAAGTACCCCATTTGGGAAACTTTTTCTTGCTCTAATTTGATGTCAGTAAAAGTAAAGGATTGCATTTCTTGTGGAAAGCAAATACCTCATAAAGATTTTTATTCGTACTGTATTCCTAGCCTAGGCCCTGACCACGACGTACCTCGCTGTCAGTTTTGTGCCTTATTTAAACCATGAACTATCCGTCGTCAGTATATTTACGTGTCTAAATATTTTGGTGCTCAGTTCAGTTATCCTGATATGTCTTGGGTAAGCCATCCAACTACTGACATTCCAAAAAAACACACAGATAATTATCCTGATGTCTTCGGTAAGCCATCCGATTACCGACATTCCAAAAAAACACAGATATAGACAAAGACGGGCCGCCCAGTTCGCCGGTACTCAGCGAGGCACTTTTGCACCCCTGATACCCACTACTTCAGATTTGCCGGCCTCTACTGAGACCCATTCGGAGTCCAGTATGCCACGAGATGCTTCAACTGTGGAACCTGTGGATGTCTCTACCTTGGATGGGTCCGGAGCCGCTGTGCAGGCACTGGCTTCTGAGGATGTATTCAGGCCTACTGACTTGCATATTAAACCGGCGCCATCTTCTTCTTCAAGGCCTAAAACTCTAACCATGCATAGAAAACTGACACCTAGACTGCATGGCCAGGCCTCTATGCCTAAAAAAGCAAGTAAGAATGGCTGAAGACCTTATTACTTTAATCGGGGGAAGCCAACCTTCCCCCTGAGACCTAGGATGGAGTTTGCTTATGATCTGACCAGGATTCTGAAATTTCTGTTTCTTCTGATGACCGGGATTTACCCTTATCTACCTATGAGGAATTCTGATGCTGAGGACTCTATTCTCTCTGCTTCCCCCACTAGAGGATCTCTCTTTTGGTGAAACTTTACATACTCTCAGGGATCATTTTCATCGGGAAAGTCAGGATTTCTCTGATTCTAAAAAGAGGCTTAGGGATTTCTTACTCCTGCCCCAGCACAAGCCTTTAGCTATACCTCCTGTTCTGGACATTATTGGTGATGTCTTTTAGGAATCTAGCATGGCCCCTGACTCTTTACCTCCTGCTTCCAGAAAACCTGATAGATATTATAGGGTTCCTGACTCTCACAAGTTTCTTTTCAAAAATCCTACTGCAGATCCTAAAACCATTTCACAAGGACCCAAGGGCATTAAAGCTACTACTGCCAAAGTCCTACCCCCTCTGATAGAGACTCCAGGGCACTGGATAGATGTGGTAAGAAGGTATACACTTCTGCAACCTTGGCTATTAGGACCTTGAATTGCCAGTTTCATATGTTAAGGTATCAGCTACATATTATTGGATTGCTTAAAAAGAAAATGATGATTCCTGATTGTGCTGAAAATAAGGGTTTACAGGACTGAATGCTTTCTGCTGAACAAGTTGGTAAACATACATTGCAGTGTTGTTTTGAGTCACTAGAGGCATCTTGCAGGGCTGCTGTAACTGGGGTCTGTATTTAGAAGGCATGCTTGGCTTAAGGAGTAATCCTTGCCAGATCATGTTAAAGCAAAATTACTGGATGCTCCCTTAAATCAGGACCGCCTGTTTGGCAACAAGTTAGAAGTTCTTAAAAAGATGGAGGAAAGAGCTAAAGCTATGCAAACTGTTAAATATTTTTTTACAAGTACAACCTCCAAGATTTAGTAGGCATTGGCCTTCTAAGAATTTGTCCTTTCGTGCCTCTTCCAGACCTTCTCAGTCCAAACCCAGATCCAGCAGAGCACCCAGGCTTCAGTCACAGGGGACGCACAGGACTAAGCAGTGGAGGGCCTCCACTCCCAAATCTGGGAGTTATAAAACTCCCTCCTATGGTAACCTGTCTCAATGACTTCTTTTTAAAACTTCCAAGCACTTTGCTGCGCCCAGGGTATTCACAAAGTGCCTAGCTCCAGTCATTGCATTCTGCAGGCAAATAAGTATTCAAATATACCCATACCTGGACGATTGTCTAATTCAGGCAGAAAACCAGGACATACTTTTGAATCATCTGGCTTTTGTACAAAGGGTGGTAACTTACCATAAACGAAAATAAATCACACCTGGTACCCTGTCAACAAATTATATTCCTGGAAGCAAGCTTGAATACAACTTCCAAGATGGCTTTCCTCACACCAGAGAAACAAATTCACTTGACAACCTACTTCAAACAAGTGGCCACAAAAAGCCTTCTATCTGCAAGACAAATACTACAAGCTTTGGGGTTCTTGGCCTCCTGCTTTCTTCTAGTTCCATATGCAAGACTGCATATGAGGAAACTACAATGATATCTAAAAAGCCTAGAGTTCCTCTGGTGGGCAGAGGCCTGCCACCAAAACAAGGGACTACCATTCATACTACCCTTTGCCTCCCAAACCGTAACAGTCGCATCAGACTATGCATATGGGGGGGGGGGGCGCACCTGGCAGTGAAGTGCATTCAGGGCAAATGGAACCCAATTCAAATGCACCTTCACATCAATCGTACAGAAATGTTAGCTGTACAGAATGCTTGGACAGCCTTCAAGGACCACATTCTTCCAGGACAATTAATGGTAAAGACTGACAACACCACTGTTATGTGGTACATAAACAAGCAGGGAGGTACACATTCTTACCCCCTCTGCAGATTAGCCATGGCATTGTGGAACACAGCCTTGAGCTTACCAAGTGCATCTACAAGGTCAATTCCTGCCGGGAAAACTAAATACACTGGCAGACGAACTAAGCAGAAACCTCATGGACCCACACGAGTGGAAACTTGAACCAAGGATTTTCAACATGTTGACAAGCAAATGGGGGAGCCCAGATATAGACGTGTTTGCCTCCCCCCGGAACTATCAGTTGGAAAAAAATTTGCGCAAGGACACCCCACAAACAAGCTTGGAAAGTGGATGCTCTGTCCTTCAGCTGAAGGAAAAAAAATTCAGTTTATGCCTTTCCTCCTCTTCCTCTGCTCTCCAAAGTACTATTAAAGATCAAACAAGACAAACCAAGGATGATATTGATTGCACCAGACTGACCCCGCCAACACTGGTACCCCCTCCTGCGCACTGTGTCACTGTTGGCCCCATGGCACCTGCCTCAGACTCCTACCCTGCTGTCTCAGCAGGAGAACCAGATTCTGCACCCTCAGCTTCAAACACTGAACCTAGCAGCGTGACTAATTACCTAAGCTCTCCTTTACCATCCCTCAGTAAACCAGTGATGGATGTCATTTTAGAGGCAAGGAGGCTTAGTACTAGAAAATCTTATGCTGAAAAATGGAAAAGATTCTGTGCCTGGAGCCAATCTCAAGGGATGAGCACAGCAGTGCCCAATTTACCTCAGATTTTACAATACTTAACTGAGATGCTTCACAAGGACCTGTTATTTTCCTCAATAAAAATTCATGCCTCAGCCATTTCAGCTCATTATAACACACATCCTCCCTTTTTCTCTCATCCACTGCTTAAGCAGTTCCTCAGAGGTGCCAAAAATGTAAGACCACCCAGGAGAGCTCCAACTCCAGCGTTGGACCTTAACATTGTATTGGAAGAAAGTCACACTTCCTCCTTTCGAGCCAGCTGCTACTACATTTTTAAAATTATTTTCTTGGAAAACAGCTTTCCTTTTAGCCATCACTTCAGCAAGAAGGGTATCTGAATTTCAGGCCCTTATGGCAGTGGAGCCTTTCATCATCTTTCATGCAGACAGGGTGTCCCTCAGGACCAATCCCTTTTTCATGCCAAGGGTGGTATCCAGTGTGGCCTTTAATCAGTCCATTCATTTGCCAACCTTCTTTCCTAATCCACAGAACAAAGGGGAATGGATACTGCACTCCTTAGATATGCACAACTTCGATTCTACTTGGACAGGACTAAACCTCAAAGGAAATCTGAACTGCTGCTGCAGAGACAGAGGAGAAGGCTATTTCAAGGCAAACCATCTCCAAATGTATAGGCCATTGCATTCATTTCTGCTATAAGCACCATGGAAAACCTATCCCGCAGGGGATCAGACCCCACGCAACCAGGGCTGCATTTACCTCTACAGCCTTTCTCAGAGGTGTACCTACCCGGGATATCCTAGAAGCTGCTACCTGGAGTTCTATACATACTTTCACCAAGCATTACCATTTGCCAATTTACTCTAAATCCAGAGCTGGCTTTGCCAATGCAGCTTTTCAGGGCCTTATAGCTGGTCCTAATGCTATCTAAATTCCTCCTCCCATCCTTAGCTTTGGGAATCTACCCAAATGTAATGACTGCAGCAGTGAAACACGAAGAACATAGTACAGTTGTGTACATGTACCATAAATGTAGATGTTGGAGTGTAGTCACTGTTTCAGTCCTGGTTACCCTCACTCCAGCCCCCTGACTTATTTTGGCTATACCTCTTCTGCCCTTTTCAATGCTTAAAAGCTTTTTGGTGTATTTGTTCTTTTTGTTGGAGGTATAACCTTGTATGTTTATAGATTTAATTGCTTCCCATTGGGGGGGGGGGGGCACCTGACATCTGGGGTAAGAAAAACTGATGTAATGATGTCATCTGCATGTTTTATACCCCCTGACGACCTGTCGTCATGGAAGAAGAGACAGCAACCGACGTAGATCCCAAAACTTTGTTAATCAGGCTGACTGAGGGCTACTGCAAGCAGATAACCCAAATGTAATGACTGCAACAGTGAATACACTTGAACATCTACATTTATGGTAAGTGTACACAACTGTACTTTCCCTTTTCATCTGGTGACAAGGGTAAATTTGTTAAGCCTAAATTGCCTAAGCTATCTTCGGAGCATAAGTGTGCCTCATCGGCAACAACCTCTTCTGCTCTAGCTACGACTACTCCTATGTCGGCGCCAGTTTCGGCTCCAATACTGTTTCAGGCACCAACAGTCACCCTCAACGACTACTACGACTTCAGTACCAAGTGCCAATTTGGCACAGTGCACACTTTTGATTCCTATATCTGCAATAACATCTGAATCTTCTGCATTGGCTCCGAGTGCCCCTTCGGCACCGAGCCATTTTACGGTCCCGATAGATACGAATCTGACTCCACTGCTTCTGGTCTCCCAACTTGAGACATTGGTGCCGGTAGATTCCACACCACGGACCCGATACTCTCCATCTGTAGGCCCATTTCTAGGACAGGTGCACAGTCTGTAATTAGAACAACCTGACTCCCCATCGGGAGTATCCACTAGATCCACTAGGAGCCTTTCAGAACTTGATGTGCGGGGATACCCACCCCTTCCAGGACCCATCCTCCTGAAGGACTTGGGTTGACTTCTCCACAGACTCCATCCTACTTTCCTCCTTTGACCATACCGGTTCCAAAGCCTCCTGCTGCAACATCCTTTTCATAACCCCACCCCCATCTCGGAACCTGTAGTGGACCTCGCTGGGGCTCCGGGACTGTCCCTTTGGCCTTCGGTCCCCACTGAACCGGGTCTTCCTCAACCCTATGATTGGGTTTGCAGGCTCCTCAGTTCGTGGCACAGTTCTGTGTGTTTCTACGGTTCTGTCCTTTGTGCCAGGAGTCCTATCTGCACTGATCCTGCTTTGAAGCTCCATCCTTGGGAGCGGGTTTGATGGAGCGGGGGTTTGATCCCGGTTCTGAGGTTGTACTCCTCGGTTCCGGGCTCCCATCCCTCTTTGGGTGGACCTGCTTTCCAAGCTGTGGAGTGGGCACTTGCTTAATGGAAGTATACTGCTGATGTTGGAATCCCAGACCTCTCCTTCTGAGCCACAGCCGTCACAGGCCACCTCCCTGGGACATCGGTTAGGAAAGCCACAGGACCCTCTGTTGCAGGGTGCCCCTCTTCTGAGTCTTCCTCAGAAGCCCTCACTGAGGAGTCCCCACAGAAGAAATCATGCAAGAGGAAGCACGTAAACTCTCCTGAAGAGTGTCTAACAGAGGACACTGATTTCGATGACGTTGAAGGGTCCCCACGGTCACCCTCTGAGGATGTCTCCTTTGGAGACATCCTTGAAATGTTGAAACAGACTGGTGACTGGGTGACCCCCGCATGCAGACAAGCTAGTACAACTTGTGATGCAGGGCGCTTGGTAGAACCATGATTCTTTTGAGTTGATCCCTCAGAGACCTGACAAGATACTTTCTCCAACCCAAGGAAAACGCACATTGGTCCAGAGGTCTTCCAGTCAATGCTATGGTGGTGGTGGCAGCCACGAAAAAGGATCTCACCGAAGAGAGCCATACTGTTCACCTGCCCAACAGAGTCCTGAACCATGGACAGATTAGGGAAGCGAGTCTTTGTTTTAGCTACCTTTGACATATGGTCCCTGAATTACTTGACATGTTTTACGAGGCTCCAAAGAGACTTGGTTTTTGAACTCTCTGGAACACTTGCAGGACAGGTGTCTGACGAGGTAAGGGATAAAGTTGCCTCACAGCTCACAACCTTGGAATCGATCTCCAATTTGTCCATGAGGTTGCTCTCACATGCAAGCGAAGGGGCAGCTAGAGCTGCGAGTCCAGGCATAGTTATGAGGCGCCATGCCTGGCTGCACCTCTGTGACTTCACAGACCCTTTCAAGTCTTTCTTCCTAAATGCTCCCATCAAAGCATCTTCCCTTTTTGGCCCCAAAGTGAAGGACACACTGGCCAGGTGTGAGCAGGACGGTTAGACCCTTTCTGCCATAGGTCTACGTTTTTCCAATTCTCAACGTTCCTTTTCCAGGAACCAGAGGAGTGGCATAATGTGACACAAAAAATCTCAGGGTCCTTTCCATGCCACATGTGGTGATACCACGAGGGGCAGAGGGGGACAATTCAGGAAGACTCCCCTACCGAGACAAGGGGGGTCCACGTAATCAGGGACCCAGGGATTCTTTCTCTGGACAGCCTTATCGGCACTCCTGAAGAGCGGCCTGATTTGCTTTCCTCTGGAAGCAGTCGGGGGTCGTTTTTCTCTGCACCAAGCTGTCTGGCATTCAGTAACCACCGATCCTTGGGTGCAGATCATAACCAGAGCTTACACCATTCCCATCACCACTTATCCAAAACCTCTGACAAAACTTCCCGATGTTCCACCCAGTCAAAGGGAAGAAGCAGCTGCAGAAATAAATGAGCTGTACCAAAAAAAGTCATCCAATTAGTCCCCCCAGACCAGTGCGGATCTGGATTTTACTTGATTCTTTGTGGTACCCATTCTGGATCTCAGCAGTTTGAATAAGTCTGTTGCCCAAACCTAATTCTGGATGGTCACGGTTCAGTCCATTCTCCCTTTCCTAAGGGAAGGCGATTGGATGTGCTCTGTAAATCTCCGGGACTCGTATTACCACATCAAAATGGACAAGTGCTCCAGGAGTCAACTTTGCTTCCGGGCCGGCTAGGAGCCAATCATTACCAGTTTCATGCCCTACTGTTCGGACTCTTTACAGCCCCCAGAGTGTTCACAAAATCCATGAGAGTGGTTGCAGCTCACTTGAGACTGCAAGGATTCCAGGTGTTTGCGTATTTGGATGATTGGCTCCTTACCACCCCCACACCAAGCATCTTCTGGTAACAGCCCTGCAATGCAGCCTTTCCCTGGTGAAACTTTTGGGGATAACTGTAAACTGGGAGAAATCCCATCTTGCCTCCAGTCCAGAACATAGAACTCATTGGAGCACTCTTCGACACCCGCTCTTGTCTGGTGTCGCTCCCAGTTCACAGACTTCAGAGATTGAGGCTCCAGCTCTGGGTACTCTTGTCAAACCAAAGTCTCAGTGAGAGAGATTCTTCAGGTTTTAGGATCCATGGCTGCTTTCATACCAGTAGTGCCTCTTGTGAAACTGCATATGCAAATGCTTCATAGGCTTCTACTCCACAATATTTTCCAAATTACCACCCTCTATGCTTTCAAATTCAGATAACCAATTCTTGCAAGCAGGACCTTCTTTGGTGGATGAGGGCAGACACAGAACTTTGGAGCCGCCCAGTGTTTTTCGTGTTTCACTGTTGCAGTCATTACATTTGGGTAATCTGCTGGCAGGTTACCCTCAGTTGGCCTGATTAACAAAGTCTTGGGTCCTGCGTCAGTTGCTGTCCCTTCTTCTATGACATCAGGTCGTCAGGGGTATAAAACATGCAGCCGACGCCATTACATCAGTCTTGCTTGCTGCACGGTGTCCGAAGCAGAAGCAATTCGCAAGTGCCGATCGGCCGACTCCTGAAATATTTGTTTTCGAGTTTCAGAACCGAAGTCTTCTACTAAAAGCTACCCCGTTGGGGAAACTTTGTCTTGCTCCTTACCGATGTCAGTAAAGGTTAATAATTACATTACTTGTGGGAAGCAAATACCTCATAAGGATTTTCATTTGTACTGTATTCCTTGCCTAGGCCCTGGTCATAACATGCCTTGCTAAAACAAACTTCCAACCAAAACTAGTAAGCAGCAGCAATCAGAACCTTGACTCCTAGAGTTGATGTATAATCCTCTTTATTACGAATAAAACTGGACCACAACGAAAACAGTGAAAACAGTTGTAAACAGTTATAAAAAATAGTACTAAGCGCTTTCACCCTTCCATGTCAGGGCATCATCAGAGTACAAAATAACTTAGCCTAGAACGTCCCTTAAATTCAGTTACTATGATTACTCTAATTACATAATTATGTTAATCAACACTCATTGACTGAAGCTTGTATTATATTAGCAGTGAATGAAAAATGCATTTAAAATAAATTAAAGAGAAACTGCTGATGCAGACATTAAACATATATTTAACCCTTATATCAGTTTGTTATAAAATTTTTAAATTTTTTAAAAAAATGTTTAGTTCATACTACAATTCCTCACGTTGACATAAACATTTGGTATAAATTATTTGAGTCTATTTTTGTATTTGTGTCACAAAATAATATCAAATAATTTATATTTTATACAGTTGTAAATTAGTGTAATGAAAATATTTTACCAATAAGTTAAACAATGAATGTAATATATGTATATATATATGGTAGTTATTAGGTAATAAATAAAAAATAAATATTAAATATTAAATATTAAATATTATAAAACTAAATAAAATCTGATATAATTTGATATGTGTGTGTTAACCTTACATTTAAATTTAGTAAATTTTATTTTGTTGTAATGGTGTTTAATAAGAATAAATTAATTATATAATGTTACGTTAACATGATGAATTGTACCAATTATTATTAAATTTAATAAGTTTGTAGATAAAATGAATAAAATTTGTTAAAAATGAGAATAAGAAATAGTTTGAGTAATTTATAACAATTAGTTTTGATGATTAAAAATATATGTACAAACATTATTGTATCTTTAGATTGGTAATGTCTAACTACGTGACTATTTTTTGTGCATGTATATGTTATAATTGTATAAATAAATGTAAGGGCTGTGAGAAACATGTATAAGTAAAAAATGTATATAATATATATATTAAATAAATATATATATGAAACATTGTGTGTATGTCATTAACTACTATATAATTTGTGATTTTAACTTCAATATACTAGTAATGGAAACTTGTTCGTTGATGCCTGGCCACTTATTGGCGTTTAATCTTAGTTGCCAAATACATTCTCTGGCTTCCAAAAGGGTCTTAATATCGCCCCCATTGTACAACTTGTGTTGTGGTATTCTATCTATAACAAAAAATAGAAATTTTTTGAAATTGACACACACCGTACTGTGAATATATAAGGCACTTGTTTCTTTCTTTATCTTAATGTCACTGGTGTGTTCAATAATACGAGTTTTTAATTTTCTGTGTGTTTTGCCTATATAAAAGGCCTGACAACTTGTACAAGTAGCAGCATAAACAACCATACAGGTATTACAATCACAAGTTCCTGGACATCTAATTGTTTTTTCATAATTGTATATAGATAAATATGGTCCATTGTTAATGAACCTACATGAACGACATCGTCCACATTTGTACATTTTGGATCTCGTGTACATTTCATTACTAAAAGGTTTCTCAAATAAATTCTTTAAACTTCGCCCCTTACTAAAAGTACATTTTGGCTTGTTACCAAGTATTTTCCCCAAGTCAACATTAATTTCTGTAATAATGTTCCATGAGTCATACATCACTTTAACTATATTTTGAGATTTTTCGTTAAAGGGGATGATAAAAGTGTCATGTCCAACATTCCTAATATTAGATACATCTTTACATGGTAATCCATAATGTATAATGGGTTTATATAGTGTTGTCCTATTACTTTTTACACTATTACCAATTCTTGATACCAACTCCTCTGGATAAGCTCTAGCGGTGAACATATTTTTCAGTATGGTGAGCTCATTTAAAAAGGTCTCTTCATTACTCACTAATCTTGACAGCCTCACCATCTGGCCCTTAACTAAATTCGTTTTCTGGTGGTTCGGGTGGCTACTATCAAAGTGTAGAAATGAATTGGAGTAAGTTTTTTTCCGATAAATATTAGATTCTACTTTACCATTTTGAAATGAAATTGTGATATCTAAAAAGTTAATCTTTTCGACAGAAGTATGGCTAGTGAATTTCAAAAAACTAGTTGTTGAACCAATATATGTAATGAATTCTTTAAGCCCAATCTCAGACCCCTTCCAAAAGATTAAAATATCATCAAGAAATCTTAGATAGATCAAAATGTTACTCCAATAAGTACTAGTAAAAACGTGTTCCTCCTCCCATGCTGCCAGCACCAAATTAGCATAAATAGGGGCACATTTGGCTCCCATTGCAACACCGTTTTTTTGTCTATAATGTTGACTGTTAAAATAAATAAAATTATTTTCTAGAACTATTTCCAACATCTGTGACAACAGTCTAGTTTCAGAGTTGCTATAGCCACTGTGTTTGTTGAGACAAATTTCAAACAACTCAAGCCCTTCTTGGTGTGGAATCACACTAAACAAATTAACAACGTCAATGGTGACCATACAAAAATCAAGATGACCGTTAAAAGAATCAACAAAGGTACGTAACAAATCCAAGCAGTGCCACGAATCTCTAATAATGTGTGGAAAGTCTGACAAAACTTTTTTACACTTAAAATCAATATAGGCAGCCAAAGCCTCTGTTTTGATCCTTTGGCGGAGACTATAGGTCTAAATGGAGGGTTATCAAGATGTTTGTGAATTTTTGGAATCCCAAAATAGAGGGCACTACTGGGTATTCCACTGATAAATAATGATAAGTTTGTGCATCAATCATTCCATCCATCAAAAATTCGTAAAGCAGCCAATCAATTTTAGTATAGGCCATGTCCACTTCGTGTCTATTCACCTTAACATAGGTACTTTCATCATCCAATAATCTGGCCATTCTATCTATATAATCACAAGTCAACATAATAACTACACCACCTCCTTTGTCTGGTTTCATTATTCTGAACTTGTTAGAACTGGTGAGCTCTTTTAAACAAAAACGTTCTGCTGAAGTTAGATTATATGTAATACTGTTTTTTTCATTGAGTATTCTTCTTATGTGTGTTTCACAAAGTTTTTCAAATATGTGTATAATGAGATTCTGAGGTGGTATAAATGTACTGTGACGTTTAAGAGTTAGTCCTCCGTCCAATGTGGTTGGGTTAGAATCATGAAAAAAAAACCTTTAAATTCAATAACCTGGTATAAGTTTTTAAATTAATCAGAACTTCACCAATGTCTAACTTAAAGGTTGGCACAAAAGTGAAACCTTTACTGAACAATTTTAGGTGTGTGGTGTCGAATGTTTTGTCAGTAAAATTATACAAATTAAAACCCATGTAATTAATAACTTTTATTCCGTTAGTTGGGTTTGTCATGGCAGTGTTGACCCTTGTAGTCTGTTGTTGCACAATTCCAACCTCTGGATTTGAATGTAATGTTAGCAAGGTACCACTTGGTGCAAAGTATGAATTGTCAAACTCCACATTACGTTGTGTTTCACTTTGTGCTACCATCTGCCCCTTCTGTTGCCTCCATTGTTGTAGTTCCTTTGAACATAATAGTTTTGGCTGCCCTGCCTCTCCCTTATCCTCTCTGATCTCCTTAGGGCTGGCTGCTCTAAAAAAACTGACTGTGCCTCGCCATTATTATCAAAATTGCTTCGATAGCGTAAATCATGGTCACCTTCAGCGTTAACTTCATCAAAGTTAGAATGTAAATTAATATTCCCATTTGTATTAAAATTTGTACTAAAATTCCTACCATTCCCTGCTATATTGGTGTTTCGGGTGTGATTTTGTGATTTCATATTTTTATATTCCCTAAAATGGTTGTAAACTCTGTTATTTTTATAATCATTAGTATCTCTCTCGATTTTTGAGTTTTTAATGTCTAAACCTTTAGTAATATATCTGTCTAAATCTCTAAAAATATTTTCCATTTTAATCTTGTTGTACTCAAATAAAACATCTGCTTTAATACTTCTATCTAAATTACACAGTTTATCCTTTAAGACATTTAACTTATCGTTGTTATTTCGAATAATGAGTTTTAAAAGCTCAAAACCAGTGTTATCAAAAAGTCCCTTTAACTCTGAAAAAAGTGGTGTGCCTTCAGCAAACCCATGAGGCAGCTTGAAGATACGAAGTCCCTTAGGGACTTGTTTTAGCTCTAGCGAACGTTCCAAAAAGGCGTTATCCATCTGTAGAGATTTGAAAGTTTTTAATGTCTTTTCAAATTCCTCAAGCCTTGAATTGAGTGTACCTTGGTTCGGAGCTGTGACAAAGCCTGCTCTATTCAGGTTTGGAGCTGTAAGGAACCGATTGAGGTCAATATTACCATTAGATGAATTGTTTGTATGTACATTTACTCTTCGAACCGTCTGATTATGTTGGTAGCTGTTGTTAACGTTTGAAGGTATCCCAGAGACGTCTTCTCTCCCTGACGTCACTGCCTGACGCTGAGGGCTGACCGATCGTTGCCTGGCAACTATGTTGTGTACACTAGTATTAGGAGTTGAATGCAAAGTGAGGAGCCGCTCCTGTGAGTCTGTGATAATCATTTCCGATTCATTGCCTCCTAAGTGTTGCTGCTCGTTTAAAGCTTTGATAAGCTTGTTGGTAATATCTAAATGCTCCTGTAGCAACCGCTGCATCATAGTGACGGTTGTTGATAGATCCAATAATCAAAGCCACAGATTAATTAGAGCCTTTGAATATAAATAAATACGAGCAGAATATATAGTGCAACAGTGTTGGTTCTTTCACCCTAGCTCAATAAATTCTTAGTCTTTCAACCAAAGGCGAGATTAATTGCCGTTGTTGATCTCAGTGTTATAGTTGGATGTAATGAAACTTCCTACGAGTTGTCTTTACTACAAACGTTAATAAAGTAGGTTGAGCACAGTCATTGATGTTGCTAATGACAGAATTTTACTACAGTATAAAGAAGCTTCCTGCAAATAGTCTTTACCCCAAAGAGTGAACTGAACGGTAAACTCTTTTCATATAACACAGCTGTCAATCACGGATAACTGCACTCCTTCAGTATGTCAGTACAACTGATGCACTAACTGCTGAGCAAATATTTGTTTAACACAATGAGCTAATAAGTGCAATATTGCTTTGTTAAAAAATGTACACTTTATGTGCGTAGGTAATACTTTTGACTAGCGGAATACAGTAAATTCAACAGTTGATGCTGTGTAAATGTCACTTTATAAATAATAAATGATAGATGCAGGCTTACTTAACAAGTTGCCCACGATAGCGCAACCGCTGAAATTCCATAAAGGTGAGTACACAATGTCCAGTGAATAATTCGTTTGCTGAGTTCTATTAAGTTGAAAACAGTTGAACTCGGTTCAAACACAAAGAATTCTGAGTTAGATGCGCACGATGTCACAGCCACTAATGTTTGTTGAAGCTAAATCCAAAGTGTTCAATCGATAGTTCATTTACCGAATTATATTGAGTTGAAAACAATTTGAACCCGGTTAGAACCCAGAGACTTTTTAGCTGGTTGTGTACAATAATACAAACACTGAAATTCACTGTAGTTGAGTACGGAGCATTCAACGGTAATTCCGTTGAGTGAATTCAGTTTAAAAAGAAGGCTTAAACCCAAAGACTTTCTTTAAAGGTTGTTTAAAATGCTGTCAAGTCGTATTGCAGTAATTCGTGTAACAGTGTTAGCTGAGTTCAATGAAATAGCAGTTCAAGAACAAGGAGTTAATTAGCAAGTTGTGCTCGATAGCACAAACTCTGAAATTCCTAAAAGCTAAATTCAGAGTGTACAACAAAATTTGTTCGTTGGCTGAATACAAGTACTTTAAAAGCCGAATTAAACACAAGGACGTTCTGTAAAAATTCTTTGAAATGCTGTCAAGTCTTAAAACTGTGATTCAAATATCAGTGTTACCAGTCACTTTTGATCCGTTAGGTCCGGCACAAATCCACAGTCTAGGTTCAAACAGGAATCTGATGAAATTGAGGTGTAAAACAAACTTCCAACCAAAACTAGTAAGCAGCAGCAATCAGAACCTTGACTCCTAGAGTTGATGTATAATCCTCTTTATTACGAATAAAACTGGACCACAACGAAAACAGTGAAAACAGTTGTAAACAGTTATAAAAAATAGTACTAAGCGCTTTCACCCTTCCATGTCAGGGCATCATCAGAGTACAAAATAACTTAGCCTAGAACGTCCCTTAAATTCAGTTACTATGATTACTCTAATTACATAATTATGTTAATCAACACTCATTGACTGAAGCTTGTATTATATTAGCAGTGAATGAAAAATGCATTTAAAATAAATTAAAGAGAAACTGCTGATGCAGACATTAAACATATATTTAACCCTTATATCAGTTTGTTATAAAATTTTAAAATTTTTTAAAAAAATGTTTAGTTCATACTACAATTCCTCACGTTGACATAAACATTTGGTATAAATTATTTGAGTCTATTTTTGTATTTGTGTCACAAAATAATATCAAATAATTTATATTTTATATAGTTGTAAATTAGTGTAATGAAAATATTTTACCAATAAGTTAAACAATGAATGTAATATATGTATATATATATGGTAGTTATTAGCTACGAACAAGTTTCCATTACTAGTATATTGAAGTTAAAATCACAAATTATATAGTAGTTAATGACATACACACAATGTTTCATATATATATTTATTTAATATATATATTATATACATTTTTTACTTATACATGTTTCTCACAGCCCTTACATTTATTTATACAATTATAACATATACATGCACAAAAAATAGTCACGTAGTTAGACATTACCAATCTAAAGATACAATAATGTTTGTACATATATTTTTAATCATCAAAACTAATTGTTATAAATTACTCAAACTATTTCTTATTCTCATTTTTAACAAATTTTATTCATTTTATCTACAAACTTATTAAATTTAATAATAATTGGTACAATTCATCATGTTAACGTAACATTATATAATTAATTTATTCTTATTAAACACCATTACAACAAAATAAAATTTACTAAATTTAAATGTAAGGTTAACACACACATATCAAATTATATCAGATTTTATTTAGTTTTATAATATTTAATATTTAATATTTAATATTTATTTTTTATTTATTACCTAATAACTACCATATATATATACATATATTACATTCATTGTTTAACTTATTGGTAAAATATTTTCATTACACTAATTTACAACTATATAAAATATAAATTATTTGATATTATTTTGTGACACAAATACAAAAATAGACTCAAATAATTTATACCAAATGTTTATGTCAACGTGAGGAATTGTAGTATGAACTAAACATTTTTTTAAAAAATTTAAAAATTTTATAACAAACTGATATAAGGGTTAAATATATGTTTAATGTCTGCATCAGCAGTTTCTCTTTAATTTATTTTAAATGCATTTTTCATTCACTGCTAATATAATACAAGCTTCAGTCAATGAGTGTTGATTAACATAATTATGTAATTAGAGTAATCATAGTAAATGAATTTAAGGGACGTTCTAGGCTAAGTTATTTTGTACTCTGATGATGCCCTGACATGGAAGGGTGAAAGCGCTTAGTACTATTTTTTATAACTGTTTACAACTGTTTTCACTGTTTTCGTTGTGGTCCAGTTTTATTCGTAATAAAGAGGATTATACATCAACTCTAGGAGTCAAGGTTCTGATTGCTGCTGCATAACATGCCTTGCTGTCGGTTTTGTGCTAAATTTAATCAACACACGATTAAACATCGGTATATTGTTGCTTCTAAGTATTTTGGCTCAAGATTTAACTATCCAGAAATGTCATCGGTTAGCAATCCGACTACCGGAATACCTAAAAAACGCAAGTCTAGGTTCAAAACTGATGACTATGGTTCTCCAAAGCCAGTCGCCGGTTCGCCGGTACTCAGTGAGGCGCTTTCGCAGCCCCTGATACCCACTACTTTTGATTCGCAGGCCTCTACTGAGACCCATTTGGAGTCCGGTATGCCGTGAGATGCTTTAAGTATTGAACCCGCAGATGTCTCTACCTGAGCTGAGCAGGCACCGGCTTCTGAGGGTGTTTTCAGGCCTAAATATTTGTATATTAAACAGACTCCATCTTCAAAACTAAGGCAAAAATCTACTTCTATGTCTAAAAAAACTACGCTTGGGCCATGTGTACAAACCCCAAAGCCTACAAAACAAATGATCAGAATTGCTGAAGATTTAATTACCTTGATCAGGGGTACCTATCCCCCTCCTTCTAAGAAGCCTAGGTAAGGCACTGACTATTAATCTTCAGATCAGGTTTCTATTTCTTTTGCTTCCTCTTCTGATCAGAATTTATCTATACCTACTTATGAGGACTCTGATGCAGAAGATTCCATCCCTTCTGCTTCTCCCCCTCAGGATTTCTCTTATGGAGAAACTTTACATACCTTGAGGAAACACTTCCATTGGGAAAGCCAGAATTTCTCTGAATCTAAAAAGAGACTTAGGGATTTTCTTCTTCTTCCTCAGCATAGGCCTTTGGCTGTACCTCCTGTTCCTAGACATTGTTGATGATTTCTCAGAATCCAGTACGACTCCTAATTCCCTACCTCTGGCTCTTAGTAAGCCAGACAGATACTACAGGTTTCCTGAGTCACACAAATTCCTTTTCAAAAACCCTACTGCTGACCCTGAAACCATTTCTCAGGGTTTCAAGGGCGTTATGGCCTCTACTGCTAAAAATCCTACCCCTTCGGGCAGAGATTCCAAGGTGCTGGATAGATGGGGTAAGAAGGTTTACACATCTGCAACCTTGGCAATCAGGGCTTTAAACTGTCAATTTCATATGCTTAAATATCAACAGCATGTCATGGGTTTACTTAAACAGAAAATGATGTTGATCTCTGTGTGGAAAATAGAGTTGCAGGATTTATTACATTCAGCTGAACAAGTTGGAAAACATACTTTGCAATGTTGTTTTGATTCCTTGGAGGCCTCTTGCAGGGCTGCTGTAACCAGATCTGTGATTAGAAGGCATGCTTGGCTCAAGGAGCAAAATCTGCCTGACCATGTTAAAGCAAAATTGTTGGATGCTCCTTTACAACAGGACAGTCTCTTTGGTAATAAGGCTGAAGAAGTCTTGAAAAAGATGGAAGATAAAGCTAAATCTATCCAAACTGTGAAAGATTTCTTCCAAGTGCAGCCACCCAGATTTAGTAGGCACTGGCCTACTTAAGAACTGGCCCTTTCCAGTTCCCATGAGAGCAGCTCAGGTCAAACCCAGACAATTCCAAAGTGTCTAGGTTTCAGTCACAAGGAACTTTTAGAACAAAGCAATGGGGCGCCTCCACCTCCAAATCTGGAAGAAACAAGGCACCTCCCTATGGTAAAGAGTCTCAATGACTTTCCACTGCAATCACCAAGCACTTACCTTTTGGCTGCCCCTTTGGGGGGAAAACTGGCACTTCATGCACGAAACTGGCAACTGATTACCCAGGACAAATGGGTTTTAAATATAGTATTCCTAGGATACAGATTTCATTCCCACACGTTGCCAATCTCAAACGGATTGCCAGGTCTGCATCCAAATCAGTGGGCAGAGGCCCAGAAACACGTTCTGTCCCTCATGAATATGGGGGCTATTCAACGAGTACCAGAAAAGGAAAAAGGGATAAGGTTTCTATTCCAGACTTTTCTTGGTACCCAGAAAAGACAAATCATGGTGTCCAGTTCTGGACTTATCAATTCTAAATACATTTCTGGACATTCCAAAATTCAAGATGCTGACTCTTCAACAGTTACTACCTATGCTAGGCAAAGGTGCTTGGTTGGTAACTGTAGACTTAAAAGAAGCTTACCTGCATATCACAATCAGGGAATCTTGCAGAAGATACCTCTGCTTCAAAGCAGGCTACTTGCATTACCAGTTCTCTGCACTTCCCTTTGGCTTATCTTCTGCACCCAGGGTTTTCACAAAGTGCCTGGCACCAGTAATTGCATTTTGCAGGCAAAGAAATATTCAAATTTATCCATACCTGGTCCATTGTCTAATTCAGGCAGAAAACAAGGACACTCTTCTAATGCAGTTTGTAAAAAGGGTTCTAACTTGTCTGGGGTACACCATAAACGAAAATAAATCACAGCTGGTACCCTATCAAAAAATTATATTCCTGGGTGCAAGCTTGAGTACAACTGCCTAGATGACTTGCCTTACACCAGAAAAGCAAATTCAATTTAGCTCTTTTGTAGTTCCCTGTTTAAAATCCGCCTCTGGGTGTTTTTTTCTGGCTATACTGCTCAGACAAGCTCCTCGTGGTCCTGCAGAGTGGTCCTAGCTACAGAGAACTCAGAAAAGCGACTACTTTCTGGATTTAAGTATCTTTGCTTTTTTTTTTCACTTGGAATAGCTTCTGTAGCTTACCCTGAACAAGCTTGAACTGTTTTTTTAACTGTTTGCTGCATTATTTTAAAATCTGCACTTAAAGTTACTTTTTAGTTGAATTTGATCGAAAGTTTGTTTGTTTGTTTAATTTAACTGTTGAGGCTGCCCACTAAAGTGTGCTAGCCTGTGTAACTGATTTATCACTGTTTCTGCATTTTCTGTGTCTCTATCAAAAAAACAAAAAAATAATCCTTGTTTTCCCGCCTCTCCTCGACTAGTTTAGACCAGTTTACAGGCATTGCTGTATTCTGGGCTGTGGTGTAGTTCCTGTGTTGTCCATTACCTTACTTGGATAGAAGGAAGTTTCTTTGCTCACCAGTGGGAGTGGGGAGCCTTGAGCAGCCTACCTGTCCCTGTAGGAAGTGACCTCAGCACAAGAGCTGTAGTAATTGGTTGTTTTGGACCATTTATATCTCCCTGTTTAAAATCCGCATTTGCACAGCTTTGCGCGGTTGTGCACATAGTGCAGCGCCGGTTAAACAAGGTTAAACTTCTTCTGGCTCCGCCAAGTCTGCTCTTCAAATTTTCCCTTATGGAAGCTCTACTCTTAGTATAATCAGACTACTCACTGTATTATAAGCCTAGCACTTGTTCTCAATACTTCTCTACTAAGTAAGCACTCTCGTACTAAGTAAAGCACTACATCTACCTACCACCCCTGTGAATATCCACTTCCCTTAAAGGTACAGCACTCCCTTATACTGTTCTAGCATGTCGAGTAGTGGATTACTGGCATCCTCTCCAGTTCAGCTGGTCAGTCTGGGTATCTTGAGACAATGCTACAATTGTCAAATATACACAGACAACCCTCTCCTCCTCCCAACAAACACAAATACATGTGCGAGATGCAACTATATAGCCAAACTGGAGGCTGAACTCTCTCAACTCAGGGCTGGCATGACCAGACAGGAGGAGATGGTAACCACACACACAACAATCCCAGTCCCACATAGACCTACCACAACTGCAAACCAAACACATAAAAACACAGAGACATACTCGGAGGCTCTAATAAAAAACTTACCAAAACAACAGAGGCTCCCAAAGCAGACATCCAAAAATCCACCACCTCAAAACAAAACACATGCAACACATACTTCAATAAATCAGTGTGTTAACCAATCACAGCCCTTAAAGCCAAGCACCATGCCTGATACACTAGTAATAGGTGACTCTATAGTCAGACACACTGATCTCCCGCTGACCAGGCTGAACAAGGAGAGGGTGACTGTGAGTTGTCTGTCGGGAGCTAGGATCTGCCACATAACACACGCACTCAAGTCACTCCAAAGCAAGTACAAATATGACTCCGTCATGGTTCATGCTGGCATGAATGACCTGAGACGTACCTCCCTGGACTACATGAAAAGAGACATAGAGGAGCTCTCCAATTATGTAGCCCAGGCTGGTATGACCCTGACCCTGAGCAGCATCTTGCCCTCACCAAGAATGATACCACAATACAAAGACAAGAAGATCAGCTTTAATAATTGGCTCAAGTACTGGTGTCATTCTAAGGGGATCCAATGTCTGTCTGCCTGGGATGACATGTTGGACAAGCCACGCTGCTTCGCAAGGGATGGCTTACACCTGTCACCACTGGGCTTCCGGATATTGGCTAAGGCTCTTGCCACCCCCATAGTGCCTTTTTTAGGCAAGGCTCAAAAGACAAACCCACCTCCTTAGAAAACAAAACTGGAAAAAAACTAAGGGTAATGCTGCTCAACTCCAGAAGTCTAAATCTCAAGATGCAGGCACTCTATGCACTCCTCAGCATGGACAACATCGACGTCTGTGCAGTAACTGAAACCTGGTTCAAGGCTCCTGAGAGCACCCCAGCGCTACCAGGCTTTACCTCGTATCATGCTTTTCAGCCCCAACACCCGGGCCGAACCACAAAGGGAGGGGGAGTGTCCATATTCATCAAGGACACCCACACCTCCAGGTTAGTAGCAACACATGAACCATCAGAGACCATACAGGTGCAACTTACCATAGGCAAAACTGCTATACAACTGGTAGCATGTTACAGACCACCCTCCCAGTTTCAGGAACCCCACTCAGCCTTCCTGAAGACATTGGAGGATATGAATGTATCACAAAATACCATCATACTGGGAGACTTCAACTACCCAAACATAGATTGGGTACATTATTCTAGCCCTAATACCCTAGCCCAAAGGTTCCTGGAATTCATAAATTCAAATGCACTGCAACAACTAGTCACCTCTCCCACTAGGGGAGATAATATACTAGACCTGATAATCACAAACATGGGGACAAAATGCTCCACACCGGAAGTATACCCCTCACTAGTGAGATCTGACCACAAACTAATCACCCTGGATATACATATCCCACCTCCACCCCCAGCACAAAAGACCACAGTGAAAAACTTCTCAAAAGCAGACTTCACTCTTCTTAAGACTGAGATGGTATCCTTTAAGCCCACTGTGCCAGTGGATACCACATCCCACAATGCCGAATCCTTCACAAATGCTTTCTATGGACATCTCCAAGAATGCATGGATCATGCAATCCCAAATAAATCCAAGTCCCTCTCCACCAAAGGCAAGCGTGCTGTCTGGTGGACCTCAGCCATTAACAAATTGTGTAACAAAAGAAGGAAGCTACTGCACGTCAGAGCAAAATCCCATAAAGGGAAGACATCTCTGATCAACATTAGCAGAAAACTACGTTCTCTCATAAAAACATCCAAAGCCAACTTTGAGAGAAAAATCGCTAAGGACACTAAAGATAACCACAAAGCCTTCTTCAGCTATGTTAGAAACCTGGGCGGAAACCCTCAGATATGCTCAGAGTTAGTTCACAACAACAAAAAATACACTGAACCCACAGATATTGCCAACATTCTGGCTGACAGGTTCAGTGCAAATTTCTCCCCTTCCTCACCCCCAAAAGAAGAAATACTTATCCCAGCTGAATGTAATCTCCCTGTCATCTCAGATGTCCAAGTGAGAACCGCCCTAAACAAAGCTAAAAACACAGCATCAATGGGACCTGACAGTATCCCGGGTTGCGTGCTACGTGAACTCCAAGAGGAGCTAAACCCACACACAAAAATGCTATTTAACCTTAGCCTTACTTCAGGATATGTACCTGAACACTGGCGTACAGCAACAATGGTCCCACTCCACAAAGGGGGTACCTCTACAGACCCTGGGAACAACCGCCCCATAAGCTTAACCAGCCTAGTCTGCAAAGCTATGGAAAGAATTATTATGGAACTCATAAACAGAGACATAAGGGACCTACAGACACTTGACCCCACCCAGTTCGGCTTTGTAAAGGGCAGATCCTGCCTTTTGAACCTGGTTGACTTTTTCGAAACAGTCACTAGAGCCATTGATGAGGGCAAAGCAAGTCCATACAGCGTACCTGGACTTGGCTAAGGCCTTCGACACAATACCCCACTCAGGCATCATAGATAAGCTCAACAGCTTAAACGTAAACCCTTATGTCACTAGATGGGTTGCAGACTGGCTAAAGGACAGAACCCATAAAGTTAAAGTCGCTGGAGCAATGTCAGACTTAAAGCCAGTCACAAGTGGTGTCCCACAGGGATCTGTCCTGGGACCCCTCTTGTTCAGCATTTATTTCTCAGATGTTAAAGCAAACATGGGAGGGTTGTGGCTGACAAAGTTCACAGATGACTGTAAACTAGGCGCCATAGTCGATACACCAGCGGACACGTACATCCTACAAAAAGGCCTCACAGAAACGGACAACTGGTGCCGGAGTCACGGCCTTAAACTAAATGCCAAAAAATGTATAGTCATCCCCTTTGGGAAAAACAAATTACCCACAAATTATCACATAGACAGCAACCCACTGAGTACGGAAAAAGTAATCAGAGACCTAGGGACCCAAGTCGACAGCGACCTCTCATTTGACACCCACGTTGCCAAAGTGGTTAGAAAAACATTCTACCTTGCACACCTCATCATGAAGGGATTCACATCCAGATCCAAGGATGTCATTGTACCCCTATACTCCTCCTTCATTAGACCCATGATTGAGTACAATGCCCCGGCATTTGCAACAGCTGGAGAGACCACAAAAGTACCTCACCAAGAGGATCAAGGGTCTCCAACATATGTCTTATTCTGCCAGACTAAAGAAACTTCAGCTCTATTCAGTAGCATACCGCCTGCTCAGAGGTGATCTCTGCCTGACGTACAAGGCCATGGCCAATCAGGATCCGATTGACATGCTCCACCTCAAAAAATCCAAATCCATCAGGACCACGAGAGCTAAAGACTTAAACCTCGGCACAAGTATGAATAGGACATGCTGGAGGGATAGATTCATAACCCAGAGGCTTCCCATGCTTTGGAACAAGATCCCAGTTCATATTAGGCAGAGCCCCTCACTGACTCTCTTCAAGAGAAATCTTGATGAGTGGATGGGAAATCGTAAGTTTACCCCAGGGGTCACATCTGTGTCACTGCTAGACAGGGGCACAGTAAACTAATTCTATTATATAAGGGGACCTTCATTGTGTCACTACTAGACAGAGGCACAGTATTCTAAATTTATTCTGTACATTTTTGTACCATTTCATGGGCTGGCAAAAGCCACATCACTATGGCTAGGCTTACAAATGCCCCAGGGCAGCTAGCCTAGTACTAAACTATGAAACTATGAAACTAATTGATGACTTACTTCAAACAGGTGGCCACAAAAATCCAGCTATCTGCAAGACAAATTCTGCAGGCCTTGGGGTTCATGGCCTCCTGCATTCTTCTAATTCCATATGCAAGACTGTATATGAGGAAACTTCAATGGTACCTAAAAAGTTTATGGAGTCAACATTGTCACAGCCTGTAAACAATGATTCCTGTCATACCTTGCCTGCAACTCGAGTTCCTGTGGTGGGCAGAGGCATGCCACCAAAACAAGGAACTGTCATTCACTCCACCCCCTGCCGCCCAAACCCTAACTACAGACGCATCAGACTATGCTTGGGGGGGCTCACCTGGCAGGGAAATTCATTCAGGGCAAATGGAGCCCAAATCAAATGCACCTACATATCAATCGGAAAGAGATGCTAGTTGTACAGAATGCTCTGACAGCCTTCAAGGACTACCTTCATCCTGGACAACTACTGATAGACAGACAGCACCACAGTCATGTGGTACATAAACAAGCAGGGGGGGGGGTACACATTCCTGTCCCCTTTGCAGACTAGCTGCGGCTTTGTGGAACACGGCCTCGACTTATCAAATAGATCTTCAAGCTCAATTCATGTCAGGAAAACTAAATATTCTGGCAGACTAATTAAGCAGAAATCTTATGGAACCACATGAATGGAAACTGGAACCACAAGTTTTCAGCATGTTGACATGCAAATGGGGGAGCCCAGACATAGATCTTTTTGCCTCACCCCAGAACTATCAGTTGGACAAATTCTGCACAAGAATTCATCATGCAAAAGCTTGGAAAGTGGATGCTCTATCATTCAGCTGTAAAAACCTGTCACTCTGTGCATTTCCCCCTCTGCCTCTGCTCTCCAAAGTCCTACTAAAAGTCAAACAGGACAAAGCAAAAATGATTCTGATTGGTCCAGACTGGCCTCGCCAGCACTGGTACCCGCTCTTGCGCAATGTGTCACACCTTCCTCCGTGGCACCTGCCTCAGACACCTTACCTACCGTCTTAGCAGAATTACCAAATTCTGCACACTCAGCTCTAAACTTTGACTCTTGCAGAGTGGCTAATCAACTGATTTCACCCTTGCCATCTCTCAGCAAACCTGTGATGGATGTCATTTTGGACGCTAGAAGGCCTAGTACTAGGAAATCTTATGGTGACAAATGGAAACGATTCTGTGCCTGGAACCAAGCATAAGGAAATAAGCACAGCAATGCCCAATATTCCTTAGATTCTGCAATACTTAACTGAGATGCTTCACAAGGGCCTATCTTTTTCTTCCATAAAAATCCATGCATCTGCCATTTCAGCTCATTACAACACAGAACCTCCCCTCTTCTCTCATCCTCTGCTAAAGCAGTATCTCATAGGGGCCAAAAGTTTAAGGCCTCCCAGGAGAGCACCAACTCCTGCATGGGACCTCAATATTGTTTTGGAAAAACTCACTCTACCTCCTTTTGAGCCAGCTGCTACTGCGGACGTAAAATTTCTCTCTTGGAAAACAGCCTTTCTTTTAGCAGTCACTTTAGCTAGAAGGATTTCAGAATTACAGGCTCTTATGACAGTGGAGCCTTTCATTATTTTTTATCCAGACAGGGTGGCTGTCAGGACCAATCTGTCTTTTATGCCTAAGGTGATACCCAGTGTGGCTTTTAATCGGACCATTCATCTGCCAACTTTCTTTCCCAATCCACAGAACAAGGGTGCACAGATTCGGCATTCATTGGATGTACACAGACAACTAAGATTCTACTTAAACAGGACAAAAATCTCTAAGAAAGTCCGAACAACTATTGGTGGCATTTGCTGCAGGGGCAGAGGGAAAGGCTATTTCAAAGCAGACTATTTCCAAATGGATAAGCCATTGTATTCGATTCTGCTACATGCACCATGGTAAACCTATCCTCAAGGGGAGCAGATCTCATTTCACCAGTGCTGCATCTACTTCCGTAGCCTTTGAGGGGTTCCTACCAGAGACCTTCTAGAAGCTGCTACCTGGAGCTCAGTTCATACGTTCACCAAACATTTCCATTTACCTCTCTTCTCTAAATCCAGAGCTGGCTTTGCCACTGCTGTCCTGCAGGGCCTTATAGCTGCTCCTAATGCTGTCTGAATCCATCCTCCCAACCATAGCTTTAGGATTCTACCCAAATGTAATGACTGTAACAGTGAAACACGAAGAACATAGTGCAATTGTGTACACTTACCATAAATGTAGATGTCAGTGTGTATTCACTGTTGCAGTCCTGGTTACCCTCCCTCCAGCCCCCTGATGTTCTTCATCTCACATTGCTGCAGTCCTTACACTTGGGTAGTCCGCTGTCCTCGGTCGGCCCGAATATCAAAGTATAAGACTGACGTCGGTCAAGGCGCATTTGACTGACATCAGGACGTCAGGGTACAAATGCGCATGACCGACGTCATATCCTCAGTCTTTTTTGCCGCATGGTCCGATGCAGAAGCAGCGTTGCAAGTGCCGTTCGGCGTTCTGAAATTTTTCGAATTCGGAGTTTCAGACCGAGTCAAAGTTGGCTAAGTACCCGTTGGGAATATTTTAGTTTTTCTTGCCTCAGTGGTTTACGGATGTCAGAAAAAGTGAATAACTGTATTTCTTGTGGGAAACAGATACCGCATAGAGATTATCATACTTTGTGTATTCCTTGTTTAGGGCCTGAGCACGACGTTGTTGGGTGTCGCTCTTGTGCTAGATTCAATAAGCGCACTATAAAGAGAAGGTTAGATTGTGCCAGGTTAGTCTTGAAGCGGTCCAATTATAAAATGCCGCCGGATACTCCGGCCCGCTTCTGAAGAAGCGCAAGGACAAAGCAGTGAAGCCTAGGCTAGAAGAACCGTCCGTGCGGACGCCGGTTCTTTAGAGGTGTCGGTGGAGCGGTGGTTCCGCGGAGGTTTCTTTGGAGTCCCAGGGAGAGACTTTGTTATTGCAGGATGTGGCCTCTCAGGAGGCAGGTCAGGCTGAAGGGGCTTCTCAGGTTACTGTACTCCCTCCCTTCCTAGGGTGGTTAGGCCCTCTCCTTCTGTTTCCAAGGCTTCCCCCAGAGGCAGGCCAGGTTTAGCTTCAGTTGGTGTCACCCCTAGTTCTTCAGGAACTGTGCCCAAGAAGCATATGCTTAAAATGGCAGAAGATTTGATTACTTTGATTAGAGGTTCTTTGCCCCCTCCTGATAAGAGACCTAGGGTGGAACCTGAGCTAGGGAGTTTTGAGCAGGCTTCGGATGTTTCAGAGTCTTGCTGAAGACTTGCAGGAGTTTTCTCCTTATTCTGATTCTGATGTGGATGATTCTACTCCTTCTGCTTCTCCTCCTGAGGATTTTTCTTTTTCAGAGACTCTTCATTCCATGAGGGAGCATTTTAAGTGGGAAGGTCAGGACTTCTCTGATTCCAGGAAAAGGCTTAGGGAATTTTTGTTTTACCCCAGCATAGGCCTTTGGCTATACCTCCTGTTCTGGATGTGGTGGAAGATGTTTTTGCAGAGGCTTCTCTTAATCCTGATTCTTTGCCTCCTGCTCCTGTTAAACCGGATGGGTATTACAGGGTGCCTGAAGCTCATAAGTATCTTTTTAAGAGTCCTAGGGCAGACCCAGAAACTGTTAGTCAGGGGCCTAAAGGTGTTAAGGCTTCTGTTGTCAAAAATCCGGTTCCTCCAGATAGAGGCCAGGGCTTTGGATAGATGGGGAAAGAAAGTTTATACTTCCTCCACCCTAGCTATGAGGGCTTTGAATTGCCAGTTTCACATGTTGAAATACCAAAACTATCTCCTTTCACAATTGAAGTCTAAGGTAGATGCTCTGGCGGAAGGTATTGAGTGTAAAGAGTTACAAGATTTAGTACATGTTTCTGAACAGGTGGGTAAGCATTCTTTGCAATGTGGTTTTGATGCTGTACAGGCCTCGTCTAGGGTGGCTGCCACTGGGTCAGTTCTTCGCAGGCACGCCTGGCTGAGGGATCAGAATTTATCTGACCATGTTAAGACAAGGATTTTAGATGCTCCTTTACAATCTGACGTGTTGTTTGGTTCTCCTGTTGAGGCAGTCTTAAAGAAAATGGAAGACAAGGCTAAGTCTATGCAGACTGTTAAAGATTTTTTGCAGGTTCAGCCTCCGAAGTTTAGTAGAAATTGGCCTACCAAGGGGTGGGCGTATCCTTCTTATGATTCCCAGTCTAGGGGTAGGTCTAGACGTGGTAGGGGCAGAGCTCAGGGCTCTTTCAGGCCTAGAACAGGGAGTTAACCTGCACAGTCTTCGGGTGAGGGCAGGGGTCAGTCCTTTCGTAAACAGACCCAATGACTTACCTTTTCAGCTGCCAGAGCCTTCTCGTCTGGCAGCACCTTTGGGAGGAAGGTTGGCACTCTTCAAGGAAAATTGGAGTTTAATTACCCAAGACAGATGGGTATTGGATATCATACACCACGGTTACAGGTTTTATTTCCATACCTTGCCTCCTTTCAAAGGCATGCCAGACGTTCCTCCTCAGCAAAGAATAGAGGCCCACAAACAAATTTCTCTGTTACTTCAAATAGGGGCCATACAGCCGGTCCCTATGCCAGAAGTGGGCCTAGGATTTTATTCTCGCCTGTTCCTAGTACCAAAGAAAGGGAACACGTGGAGACCAATTTTGGATTTATCTACCCTCAACACTTATCTGGACATTCCCAAGTTCAAAATGTTGGCGTTACAACAGCTTTTACCTCTGCTGGGCAAAGATCATTGGATGGTAACTTTGGATCTCAAGGAGGCTTACCTTCATGTTCCTATCAGACTGAGTTGCAGGAAGTATCTGCGTTTTCGGCTGGGACTTCTCATTATCAGTTCTCTGCATTGCCCTTTGGCTTATCTACTGCCCAGAGTGTTCACAAAAGTTCTGGCTCCAGTGATAGCTTTCCTCAGGCTAAAAGGAATACAGATCTATCCTTATTTGGACGATTGCCTGATTCTGGCTCAAGGAAGGGACGAGCTTCTTCATCATTTGGAATATGTGATAGCAGTGCTAAGATGCCTGGGGTATTCTGTGAACAAAATAAAGTCCAGTCTAGTACCCTCTCAGGACATGTGCTTTCTGGGTGTAAGACTGAATACAGCATCCCAGATGGCCTTTTGACCCCGGACAAACAAAAGAATCTTTCCCTTTACTTTCATCAATTGTCTCATCAGTCCAGGCTGACTGCAAGGACAGTCCTTCAAGCCTTGGGGTTCATGGCATCTTGTATTCTGGTGCTTCCCAATGCCAAACTGCATATGAGGAAGTTACAATGGTATCTCAAAATGTATGGACACAGCACTGCCAGGATCTGGACACTGTCATTCAAATAATACCTTGCATTCAAAAGGAATTGTTGTGGTGGGCTCAGGAATGTCACCTAAACAAGGGACTCTCTGTGACCCGGCCAGAGGCGAGTCAGATTCTAACGACAGATGCCTCAGACAAAGCTTGGGGAGCTCATCTGAATGGAAAGTGGATACAAGACAAGTGGCCTGCCAGACTACAACATCTACATATCAACCTGAAGGAGATGTTAGCAGTCCAGTTTGCATTAATAGCTTTCAAGGATTTACTTCTTCCAGGGCAGGTGTTGATTCTAACAGACAACACAACTGTCATGTGGTACATCAACAAGCAAGGGGAACACATTCTTATCCTCTATGCAGGCAAGCAATGATTTTGTGGGAGACTGCTCTCAGTTTACAGCTAAATCTTCAGGCAAGGTTTCTGCCGGAGCACAGAACTCCTTAGCAGATGTGTTGAGCAGGCGAATTATGGATCCCCACGAGTGGAAATTGGATCCTCATGTATTTCAGAAATTGACAGTGTCATGGGGAACTCCAGACATAGATCTGTTCGCTTCTCCACTAAACCACCAGCTGCCAAAGTTTTGCGAAAAGGTTTCATCCCACAGCTTGGAAAGTGGATGCTCTTTCTTTCAATTGGAGCAATCTTCATGTGTATGCCTTTCCACCTCTGCCTCTCCTCCCAAAGGTACTACTAAAGGCCAGACAGGACAAGCCAAGGATGATTTTGATAGCTCCAGATTGGCCTCGACAGCATTGGTACCCATTACTGAGAAGCCTGGTACGGCGGGAGCCTCCATGGCCTTTGCCTTGATTCCACACCTGTTGTCTCAGGAGGACAGTCATTTGCTCAATGTCAAGCTTCACTCTCTTCATCTAACAGCCTGGCATATTCTGTTTTCAACCATAGTGGGTCTCAACTTCCACAGCAAGTTTTGAATGTTATTTTGGAAGCTAGAAGGCCTAGTACAAGGAAAGTGTACGCAGATAAATGGAAGAGATTTTTATTTTGGAGTGCAGCAAAGGATTTTGATGTTTCTGAGCCTAATTTAAGTGTGGCTCTTCAATATCTTACTGAGTTACTGGACAAAGGTTTGTCCTTCTCTTCTATTAAGGTTCATGCTGCAGCAATTTCGGCTCACTATGATTGTGACCCACCATTGTTTTCTCATCCTTTGTTCAAGCAATTTCTTAGAGGGGCAAAGAATATAAGACCCCCACGTAGAGCTCCTACTCCTGCTTGGGATCTCAATTTTGTGTTGGAGAAACTTACTCTACAACCTTTTGAGCCTGCAGGTACTACAGAGTTGAAATATTTATCATGGAAGACTGCTTTTTTGTTGGCCATTACCTCTGCAAGACGGGTTTCTGAGTTGCAGGCACTTATGGCGGTTGAGCCTTTCTTAATTTTTCATAAGGATAGGGTATCTTTACGTACTAATCCTTCCTTTATGCCTAAAGTGGTTTCTAGTGTGGCTTTAAACCAAACTATTCATTTGCCTACTTTTTATGCAAACCCCCAAAATAAAGGGGAAAAGATTTTGCACACCTTAGATGTACACAGGCAGTTGCGATATTATTTGGACAGAACTAAAGGGTTCAGGCAGTCTCAGCAGTTATTTGTTTCCTTTGCTTTGAGTTCTCAGGGCAAGCCTGTGTCAAAACAAGCTATTTCTAAGTGGATTGGGTTTTGCATTGCTTTCTGTTATTCCCATCATGGCAAGGAGATTCCAGCTGGGATTAGGCCTCATTCCACTAGGGCTACTGCCACTTCGACAGCTTTTTAAGGGGGGTGGCAACTAAAGATATTTTGGAGGCAGCTACTTGGAGTTCAGTGCATACTTTCTCTAGGCATTATCACCTTCCACTTTATTCTAAATCTAGGGCTGGTTTTGCCACTGCTATTTTGCAGGGCATTTTGGCAGCTCCTTCTTCCTTATAGTTTTGCCATCCTCCCTTACCTCTGCTTTGGGATTCTACCCAAGTGTAAGGACTGCAGCAATGTGAGATGAAGAACATAGTACAGTTTTGTACCTACCATAAATGTAGATGTTCGAAGATCCACATTGCTGCAGTCCAATTTACCCTCCCTCCTTCCCCTCTGTAGTTAGAGGCGGTTGTGTGGATTGGGTTGTCAATATGGTGTATATTGTATATATTGTATATATTGTACATATTTTTAGTGCAAGGGTGGTTGGTTGGTTGTTTGCTGTCTTTTGGTTTTTGACCTTTCTTTTTAGGGTCTTCTGACATCTGGGGCAAGAAAAGACTGTGAGGATATGACGTCGGTCATGCGCATTTGTACCCTGACGTCCTGATGTCAGTCAAATGCGCCTTGACCGACGTCAGCCTTATACTTTGATATTCGGACCGACCGAGGACAGCGGACTACCCAAGTGTAAGGACTGCAGCAATGTGGATCTTCGAACATCTACATTTATGGTAGGTACAAAACTGTACTTTTTTCTGTAACTATACCTCTCCTTTCTTTTACTATGATTAAAAGCCTTTTTGGTGTATTTGCTTTTGTCTGGAGGTATATGTTTTGTGATGTTCTCCGTGTTTCACTGTTGCAGTCATTACATTTAGGGTAATCTTGCAGGGTTGCCCTCAGTCAGCCTGAATAACAAAGTCTTGGGTCCTGCATCAGTTGCTGTCTCCTTTTCCATGATGTCAGGTCATCAGGGGTATAAAACATGCAGCCGACGCCATTTTAATCCGTCTTTCTTGCCGCGCGGTGCCTGAAGCAGAAGCAATTCGCAAGTGCCGGTCGGCCGACTCCTGAAATTTTCGTTTTCGAGTTTCAGAACCGAAGTCTTCAAACTAAAGCTAAGTACCCCATTGGGGAAACTTTTTCTTGCTCCTTACCGATGTCAGTAAAACTCAGTTGCGTTACTTGTGTGAAGCAAATACCTCATAAGGATTTTCATTTGTACTGTATTCCTTGCCTAGGCCCTGACCACAAAGTGCCTTGCTGTCTGTTTTGTGCTAAATTTAACCCAATGCACTATTAAGCATCGGTATATTTTTGCTTCAAGATTTAACTACCCTGAAATGTCATTGGTTAGCAGTCCGACTACCAGAGTTCACAAAAAAAACTCAGGGAAAAAGAGACAGGCCGTCGAGGTCCAAAACCGATGAAGAAGCTTCTCCTAAGCCAGTCGGCGGTTTGCCGGTACTCAGTGAGGTGCTTTCGCAGCCCCTGATACACGCTACTTTTGAGTTGCAGGCCTCTACCGAGACCCATTCGGAGTCAGGTATGCCGCGAGATATGCAAAGTATTGAACCCGTGGATGTCTCTCCCTTGGATGGGTCCAGAGCCGCTGAGCAGGCACCAGCTTCTGAGGGTGTTTTCAGACCTCAACATTTTTATATTAAATCGATGCCATCAACAAAAACAAGGTCAAAATCAACTTCTGTGTCTAAAAAGCCGCCTCAGCCACGTGCTCAGGCCCCTGTGCCTAAAAAACAAATTATCAAAATGGCTGAGGATTTAATTACCATGATCAGGGGTTCCCAACCCCCCCTGCTAAGAGGCCTAGGCAAGGCACTGATTATGAATCTTCAGATCAGGGTTCCATTTCTTCTGATCAGGAATTTTTCTATTCCACCTTATGAGGATTCTGACGCAGAGGAATCCATCCCATCTGCATCTCCCCCTGAAGAGTGCTCTTTTGAAGAGACTTTGCATACTTTAAGGGATCATTTTCATTGAGAGAGTCTGGACTTTTCTGAATCAAAAAAGAGGCTTAGGAATTTCCTCCTACCTCAGCATAGGCCTTTGGAAATACCCTCTGTATTAGACATTGTGGATGATGTGTTCACGGAATCAAGCATGGCTCCTGATTCCTTGCCTCCAGCTCCTAGTAAGCCAGACAGATATTACAGGGTTCCTGACACCCACAAATTTCTTTTAAAAAATCCTGCTGCTGATCCTGAGACTATTTCTCGGGGTCCCAAGGGTGTTAAGGCTTCTACAGCCAAAAATCCTACTCCATCTGATAGAGATTCCAGGGCGCTGGATAGATTGGGTAAGAAGGTGTATACGTCTGCAACCTTGGCAATCAGGGCTTTAAACTGCCAGTTTCATATGCTTAAATATCAACAGCATGTTATGGGCTTACTGAAACAGAATATGATGTTGATTTCTGTTTGTGTGAAAATAGAGTTACAGGATTCATTGCATGCAGCAGAACAGATTGGAAAGCATACTTTGCAATGTGGTTTTGATTCCTTGGAGGCCTCTTGTAGGGCCGCCGTTACTGGATCTGTGATAAGAAGGCATGCCTGGCTGAAGGAGCAAAATCTGCCTGATCATGTTAAAACTAAATTGTTGGATGCCCCTTTACAGCATGATACTCTGGTAATAAGGCAGAAGAGGTTTGAAAGAAAATGGAATACAAAGCTAAATCTATGCAAACTGTAAAAGATTTTTTGCAAGTGCAGCCACCCAAGTTCAGTAGGCACTGGCCTACTAAAAATTGGTCCTTTCCTTTGTCCAACAGAGCCACTCAGGGCAAACCCAGGTGCTCAAGACTCCAGATATCAATCACAGGGATCTTACAGGTCAAAGCAATGGGGTGCCTCCACCTCCAAATCTGGAGGTAACAAAGCAAAACCCTACAGTAAGCAGTCTCAATGACTTTCCTCTACCATCTCCAAGCACTTATCTTTTGGCAGCCCCCTTGGGGGGGGGAAACTAGCACTTCATGCTCAAAATTGACAGTTAATTACCCAGGACAAGTGGGTATTAAACATAGTATCCCAGGGGTACAGATTTAATTTCCATACTTTGCCAATTCCAAACGGATGGCCGGATCTGCCACAAAACCAGTGGGCAGTGGCCCAGAAACAAGTCATGTCCCTCATGGATTTGGGGGCTATTCAGCCGGTACCAGTAAAGGAAAAAGGACAAGGATTTTATTCAAGACTTTTCCTGGTACACAGAAAATACAATTCATGGCGTCCAATACTGGACTTATCGATTCTGAACACGTTCCTGAACATTCCAAAATTCAAAATGCTGACTTTACAACAGCTACTGCTATGCTATGCAAGAATGCTTGGTTAGTAACTCTAGACTTAAAAGAAGCATACCTGCATATCCCAATAAGGGAATCTTGCAGACGATACCTCCGCTTCAAAGCAGGTTTTTTTGCATTACCAATTCTCTGCACTGTCCTTTGGCTTATCTACTGCATCCAGGGTCTTTACAAAGTGCCTGGCACCAGTAATTGCATTCTCCAGACAAAGAAACATTCAAATTTATCATTGTCTGGACGATTGTCTCATTCAGGCAGAGGACAAGGACACTCTACTTCAATATCTGGCGTTTGTAAAAAGTCTCCTAGCATGCCTAGTGTACACCATAAACGAAAAGAAATCACAACTGGTACCCTCTCAAATAATTACATTCCTGGGTGCAAGCTTGAATACAACTGCCCCAGATGGCTTACCTCACGCCAGACAAATAACTGCAATTGACAACATACTTCAAACAAATTGCAACAAAAACCCAGTTATGTGCAAGACAAATTCTGCAGGCTTTGGGGTTCATGGTATGCTGCATTCTACTAATTCCATATGCGAGACTGCATATGAGGAAACTTCAATGGTACCTAAAAAGTTCATGGAGTCAACATTGTCACAGCCTGGAAACCGTGATCCCTCTCATTCCCTGCCTACAACAGGAGTTTCTTTGGTGGGCAGAGACATGTCACCAAAACAAGGGACTGTCATTCACTGTACCCCATGCCACCCAAACCTTAACTACAGACACATCAGACTATGCTTGGGGGGGCCCACCTGGCAGGCAGATGCATTCAGGGCAAATGGAGCCCAAACCAAATGTGTCTGCATATCAACCAGAAAGAAATGCTAGCTGTTCAGAATGCTCTGACAGCCTTCAAGGACTTACTTCATCCAGGACAACTACTGATAAAGACGGACAACACCACAGTTATGTGGTACATAAGCAAGCAGGGGGGTACCCATTCCTACCCCCTCTGCAGACTAGCCACGGCCTTGTGGAACACAGCCTTGACTTACCAAATACATCTTCAAGCTCAATTCCTGCCAGGAAAGCAAAATACTTTGGCAGACGACCTAAGCAAAAGTCTTATGGCCTCGCACGAATGGAAACTGGATCCACAAATCTTTAACATGTTAACACAGAAATGGGGAAGCCCAGACATAGGTTTGGGGAGAGGAAACTAGATCTATCAGTTGGACAAATTCTGCACGAGAACTCATCACAAAAAAGCATGGAAAGTGGATGCTCTATCCTTCAGCTGGAAAAGCCTATCAGTCTGTGCCTTTCCCCCTCCGCCTCTACTGTCCAAGGTCTTACTAAAAGTCAGACAGGAAAAACCAAAAATGATTTTAATTGCTCCGGACTAGCCTCGCCAACACTGGTATCCGCTTCTAAGGAATATGTCACACCTTCCTCTGTGGTACTTGCCTCAGACACATCATCTACTGGCTCAACAGAAATATCAAATTTTGCACACTCTGCTCCAAACTCTGAATCTTGCAGCATGGCTAATCAACTAATTATTCAAACCACATCTCTCAGTAAACCTGTGATGGATGTCATTTTGGAAGCCAGAAGGCCTAGTACTAGAAAATCTTATGCTGACAAATGGAAGAGAGTCTGTGCTTGGAACCAAGCACAGGGAATAGACACAGCAAAGCCCATTATTCTTCAGATTTAGGGCAGCCACGGTGGTGCAGTGGTTAGCATTGTCACCTCACAGCAAGAGGTTCTCCAGTTCGATCCTCAGCTGGGGTGCCTTCTGTGCGGAGTCTGCATGTCCTCCCTGTGGTCGCGTGGGTTTCCTCCGGGTGCTCCGGTTTCCTCCCACATCCCAAAGACATGCAGTAGGTGGATTGGACACGCTAAATTGGCCCTAGGTGTGAGTGCGTGTGTGTGCCTTCTGTGGAAGGTTGAGCGCCGGGCTGGCAACTCGACACTGTAAAACTCAACTGCCAATCATGAGCGGACATGTGATCCGCTGTGGCGACCCCTAACCGGGAAAAGCCGAAAGAAGAAGAACTGAGATGCTTGACAAGGGCCTATCTTTTTCTTCAATAAAAATCCATGCCTCTGCCATCTCAGCTCATTACAACACAGAGCCTCCTCCCTTTACTCATCCACTGCTAAAACAGTGTCTCAGAGGGGCCAAAACTTTAAGGCCTCCCAGGAGAGTGTCACCTCTCGCATGGGACCTCATTTTTGTGCTGGAAAAACTTACCCTACTTCCTTTTGAACCAGCAGCTACTGCGGATATAGCACTTCTTTTCTTGGAAGACAGCTTTTCTTTTGGCAGTCACTTCAGCTAGAAGGGTTTCAGAACTACAGGCTCTCATGGCAGTGGAGCCTTTCATTATATTTTACTCAGACAGGGTGGCGCTCAGTACCAATCCTTCCTTTATGCCTAAGGTGGTATCCAGTGTGGCTCTTAACCAAACCATTCACCTGCCAACTTTTTTCCCAAATCCGCAGAACAAGTAGGAGCGGATTCTGCATTCATTGGATGTACACAGACAAGCTAAGATTCTACTTGAACAGGACAAAATCTCTAAGAAAGTCTGAGCAACTACTGGTAGCATTTGCTGCATGATCAAAGGGGAAGGCTGTATCAAAGCAGACTTTCTAAATGGATAAGCCACTGCATTCGTTTCTATTTGCACCATGGTAAACATGTGCCAAAGGGGATCAGGTCCCATTCTACCAGGGCTGCCTCTACTTCAGCAGCTTTTCTCAGGGGGGTCCATACCAAAGACATTCTAGAAGCTGCTACTTGGAGCTCTGTTCATACGTTCACAAAGCATTACCATTTACTTCTCTTCTCTAAATCTAGGGCAGGCTTTGCCACTGCAGTCTTGCAGGGCCTTATAGCTGCTCCTAATGCTGTTTAGCTCCATCCTGCCATCCCTAGCTTTGGGATTCTACCCAAATGTAATGACTGCAACAGTGAAACATGAAGAACATAGTACAGTTGTGTACACTTACCATAAATGTAGATGTTCGAGTGTATTCGCTGTTGCAGTCTGGGTTACCTACCCGCCATCCCCCATTCTATACCTTTTCTTTCCTTCACTATACTCAAAAGCCTTTGTGGTGTATTTGCTTTTAGTTTAAGGTAAATAGTATGTTTCTAAGGTGCATTTATATATATTTACTCTTTGTTTATATATTTTTGCTCCCCATTTGGGGGTCACCTGACATCTGGGGCAAGAAAAACTGATTAAAACTGCATCGGCTGCATGTTTTATACCTCTAATGACCTGACGTCATGGAAGAGGAGACAGCAACCGACGCAGGACCCAAGACTTTCTTATTCAGGCCGACTGAGGACAACCTGCCAGCAGATTAACCTAAATGTAATGACTGCAACAGTGAATGCACTCGAACATCTACTTTTATGGTAAGTGTGCACAACTGTACTTTTTGAATTATATATATTTTTTTTTTTGCTCCCCCATTTGGGGGTCTCCTGACATCTGGGGCAAGAAAAACTGATGTAATGGCATCGGCTGCATGTTTTATAGCCCTGATGTCATGGAAGAAGGGACAGCAACCGACGTAGGACCCAAGACTTTAATCAGGCCGACTGAGGGCAACCTGCCAGCCGATTACCCAAGTGTAATGACTGCAACAGTGAATACACTTGAACATCTACATTTATGGTAAGTGTGCACAACTGTTCTTTCCAGCCCCCCCCCCCCCCAGCCCAAAGACATTGTGATCACAGATGCTTCCCTGATAGGATGGGGGGGCCATTTCCAGGAAAAGACAGACCAAGGCACGTGGTCCACGTTGGAGACCAACCTGCATATCAACATTCTAAAACGGAGAGCGGTGCTGTTAGCTTTGCAAGCATTCCAACCTGTTCTTCCTTCTGGAACAGTTGCAATTCAGTCAGACAACATGTCGGTAGTCTGGTACATCAACAAGCAAGGAGGAACCAAATTTTATCCCCTGTGTCGAGAGGCCATGAGAATTTGGCAGTGGGCGATAGCTTCCAACCACTTTCTGATAGCAATGCATATCCCGGGGATTTCCAGCGTAATCGCAGACAAGTTGAGCAGATGTATTCTCCTGCTTCATGAGTGGCCCCTCAATCCTGACTTAGCAGAAATTTTCAGCCATTGGTGCCAGCCTTGCTTTGACGTATTCACCTCCCTGTCAGAAAACAAATGCAGCAGCTATTTTGCCCTATTCCCCCCAAAGGGGGGAGTCCCTGAGGGATGCTCTGATTCGCCCCATTCCGCTGATACCCCAGTTCATAAACCTATTCTGTTGAAATGCAAAGTGATCCTCAAAGCCCCCTTTTGGCCTCTACAAGTTTGGTTCCCCTTCATTCAGCCTCATCTGTTGTCGACCGTGAATTCTGGACCCTCTTCCGGATCTAATTTCTCATCCCCAAGGGATTGAGTCACCCAAACCTATCCAGTCTCCGGATGACAGCTTGGTTTCTCCACTTCCGTTAATCGCCAGGCAGGATGACCTCATAAAACATCCACCAGAAGATTATATCTATCAAATGGAAAAGGTTCTCTGTTTGGTCAAATAAAAAGATGCTCGATTCATACTCTGCTCCAGTCACAGCAGTTTTATAATACTTATCTAAATTCTTCGAAGGTGGGGCCGCAGCTTCTACCATATGAGTACATGTAGTGACTATCTCAAACTATCATAATGGGTTGGATGATTCTCCCCTCATCTTGCTTCGGTTATGCAAAACATTTCTTAAAGGGGTCTCCCACATTAAGCCTCCAGTCAGACGACTTGTAGAGCCATGGAACCTCACAATGTTCTTAGTGTTTCACTGTTGCAGTCATCGCACTTGGGTTATCTGCCGCAGGTAGCCCTCAATCGGCCCAAATACCAAAGACTTAGTATTTCTGTCTCGGATGCTGTCTCTCCAGGACTGACGTCAGAGGTATAAAAACAGGCAGCCAACGCCATTACATCAGTCTTTCTTGCCGAGGAGCCCGAAGCAGAAGCAGTTTGCAAGTGCCGGTCCGCCTCTACCTGAAATTTCATTTACGAATTGAATAATCCTGAAGTCTTCGAAAGCTATGTACCCTGCTGGGGATCCTTTTTTCTTGCTCTAACCAATGTCAGAAAAAGTTAATAATTGTCTTGCCTGTGGAAAGCAAATACCTCAGAGATTTTCATTCTTACTGCGTCACCTGTTTAGGCCCAGACCACAACCTACCTCACTCTCAGTTTTGTGCCTTAACACCTGAACCATTCGTCATCGGGCTCTCTTTGTCGCTAAATTCTTTTGCTCTCAATTTCAGTATTCTGAAATGGCTTTGGTAAGCCATCCGATTGCTGATATTCCAAAAAAAGTAAGGATAAAGACAGAGACAGGTACAAAGCTGCTGACGACATTTCCATTAAGCTAGTCGCCAGTCCGCTGGTACTCAGTGAGGCGCTTTCTCAGCCCCTGATGCCCGCTTCAGTGGATTTGTAGGCCTCTACCGAGACCCATTTGGAGTCCGGTATGCCATGAGACTTTTCAGCTATGGAACCTGCGGATTTCTCTACCTTGGATGGGTCCGGAGCCGCTGTGCAGGCACTGGCTTCTGAGGCAGTTCTTCGCTCAGCCGATGTTTGACTCAAACCGATGACTTTTTTTTAACCAAAACTACCGAGTTTCTTAAGCCCAAAGTACGCACCGATGACCAAAGCTCATGCTCCTGCTCCCTTGCCACAACAACAAATGCTTAGAATGGCGGAAGACCTTATTACGCTGATTAGGGGAAGTCAGCCTTCCCCGGCTAAAAAAGAGACCAGTTCCCTACAGCTTCTACAGACCAGGAGTCCGATAACTCTGAGATTTCTGATTATGAAGACATGCTCTTATCTGCTTATGAGGATTCAGATGCAGAGGAATCCATTCCCTCTGCCTCCCCTAAAGGAGGATTTTTCTTTTGGTGAAACCTTGCATACCTTAAGACAGCATTTCCACTGGGAATGCAAAACTATTCTCAGTCCAAAGAGAGACTCAAGAGAATTCCTAGAGTTGCATCAGCACAGGTCTTTAGCAATACCCCCTGTCCTGGATGATGTTGATGTTTTTAGGGAATCCAGTCTTACTCCTGACACTTTACCTCCTGCCCCCTAGGAATCAAGGCACGTACTACAGAGTACCTGACACTCACAAATTTCTTTTCAAGAATCCTACTGCTGACCCAGAGTTAATTTCCCAGTGGCCTAAATGTATCAAGGCTACTACAGCCAAGAATCCCACCCCTTTTGACAGGGATTCCAGAGCTTTGGACAGATGGGGTAAGAAGGTTATATACCTCTGCAACTCTTGCTATTAGGGCATTGAATTGTCAGTTTCACATGCTGAAGTAGCAGCAGCATATTATGGAACTAATTAAACAAAAATTGGCAACCTTTACAGACTGTGCAGAAAATAAAGAATTGTAGGAGTTTATGCACTCTGCAAGCCAAGTCAGTAAGCATATGTTGCAGTGTGGCTTTGATGCCCTAGAAGCATCTTGCTGGGCAGCAGTCACTGGATCTGTACTGAGGAGACATGCTTGGCTCAAGGAGCAGACCTTGCCAGACCATGTCAAATCAAAGTTACGTAGACGCTCCTTTGAGCAAGGACAGTTTGTTTGGCACCAAAGCAGAAAAGGTTCTTAAATAGATGGAAGAAAAAGCTAAGTCTATGCAGACTGTTGAATTCTTACAAGTGCAACCCCCTAGATTCAGTAGGGATTGCCCTTCAGGCCCCCTCCAGGCCTTCTCAAACCAGACCCAGGGGAAACAGACCACCCAGAGTATAGTCTCAGGGTATGCAGAGATCTAAGCAATAGAGTGCCTCCACTCATAAAGCAGGGACTGGTAAGCTGCCACCTTACAGAAAAAACTCACAATTACTTCTTTACTCCACTTCCCAGCCCTGCCCATTTGCTTGTGCCTCTAGGAGAAAAACTTGCCCTTCATGCAAAAAATTGGATGTCCACTACACAGGACCAGAGGGTCCTCAACATTGCATCCCAGGGGTATAAATTTTATTTCCATTCACTGCCAACCCCAAGCAGGCTTCCAGACCTTCCTCCAAACCAGTAGGCAGAGGCTCAAAGCCAAGTAGCTTCCCTGCTCAATATCAGAGCTATTCATCCGGTTCCAGTAGAACAGAGGGGTTAAGGATTCTACTCCAGACTCTTCCTGTTAACCAAGAAAGAGGGCTCTTGGCGCCCATGCTGGATATTTCAATTCTCAATACCTTCCTGGTGGTACCAACATTCAAAATGCTTTCCCTGCAACAGCTTCTTCCTATGCTAGCCAAGGATGCCTGGTTAGTCACTCTAGACTTAAAAGAAGCCTATCTGCACATCCCCATAAGGGAGTCATGCAGGAAGTATCTACGTTTCAGGGCAGGATCTATGCGTTATCAGTTCTCTGCACTTCTCTTTGGCTTATCTACTGCGCCCAGAGTTCTCACAAAATGCCTGGCTCCAGCCATTGTATACTGCAGGCAGAGAAATATCCACATTTTCCCATACTTGGATGACTGCCTGATTCAGGCGGACAGTCATGAATTGCTGTTGCAGCACCTGACATTTGTGAAACACTTGCTCAATTCCTTGGGGTACACCATTAATGAAAAGAAATCAACACTGGTACCTAGTCAAAAGATTGTATTCGGGGGAGCAAGCTTGGACACAACATCCCAGATGGCATTCTTCACTTCAGAAAAACAAATCTATCCGACAGCCTACTTCAAACAAATGGCCACCGGAACCCAGCTGTCCGCAAGTAAAGTACTGCAGGCCTTAGAGTTCATGGCCTCATGTGTACTGCTAATTCCATATGCAAGACTGTATATTAGGAAACTTCAGTGGTACTTGAAAAGTCAATGGTGCCAACATTCTCAGGATCTGGAAAGAGTCATTCCTGGCATACCCTGTCTAAGGACAGATTTCCTTTGGTGGGCAGAAACATGCTACCACAACAAGGGACTGCCCTTTTCTCAACCCCAAGCCACCCAGACTCTAACCATAGATGCATCAGACTATGTCTGGAGAGCACACATGGACGGCAAATGCATTCAGGGCCACTGGAGCCCAAGTCGAATTCATCTGCACATCAACCAAAAAGAGATGCTAGCTGTGCAGAATGCCCTGACAGCTTTCAGATCCCTACTCTTTCCAGAACAACTGCTAATAAAAACAGACAACACCACAGTTATGTGGTACATCAACAAGCAGGGGAGAACCCACTTCTACCCACTCTGCAGGTTAGCCATGGCCCTGTGGCACATGGCCTTGGAAGCTCAGTTCCTGCCAGACAAACAAAACTCACTGGCAGACGACTTAAGCAAAAATCGCTTAGACCCACACGAGTGGCAGTTGGTGCCCAGAACCTTCAACCTTCTGATTCAGAAATAGGGGACCCCAGAGGTGGAGCTCTTTGCCTCCCCCTACAACCACCAGCTCAGCAAATTCTGCACCAGGAATCCTCACAGCAGGGCCTGAAAAGTGGATGCCCTGTCTTTTCAGTGGGCAAATCTCTCAATCTATGCCTTCCCCCTCTGCCCCTTCTCTCAAGAGTATTACTCATGATAAGATAGAACAGACCAAGGACAATTCTGATTGCCCCGGACTGGCCACGCCAGCACTGGTGCCCATTCCTGCGCAGCCTGTCACCGGTGCCACCCTCGGCATCTACACCAGAACCCAACCCCGCTTTCTCAGCAGGAGGGACAGATTTTGCATCCACAACTGCAAACCCTAAATCTTGCAGCCTGGCTTATTCCTTGAATTCTCCCCCAGCAACCCTAAGCACGCAGGTGCTGGACGTCATTCTTGAAGCCAGAAGACCCAGTACAAGAAAATCCTATGCTGATAAGTGGAAAAGGTTCTGCTCCTTGATTCTATCTAATGGAGAGGAACACAACTCTGCCCTCCTTGCCTCTACTCCTGGATTACTTAGCAGATCTACTCCACCAGGGCCTGTCCTTCTCCATTAAGATACATGCCTCAGCCATTTTGGCTCATTACAACACTGAGACACCTCTCTTGCATCCTGTTATTAAACAGTTCCTGAGAGGGGCAAACACCTTAAGGCTACCAAGGAGAACACCTACCCCTACGTGGGACCTTAACTTTGTACTGGAAAAGCTCACGCTCCCCCCCCCCCCCCCCTTTTGAACCTGCTGCATCAGCAGACTTAAAATTCCTCTCTTGGAAAACAGACTTGCTTCTGGCCATCACTTCAGCTAGAAGAGTGTTTGAGCTACAAGCACTTGTGGCTGTGGAACCCTTCATTATTTTCCATGCAAACAGGGTTTCCCTCAGGGCTAACCCTTCCTTCATGCCTAAAGTGGTGTCCAGTGTGGCTCTCAACCAATCCATCGATTTGCCAACTTTCTTCCCTAATCCTGAAAGTAAAGGGGAAAGGATCCTGCACTCCTTGGATGTGCACAGACAGCTCAGATTCTACCTTGATAGGACTAAGCCCTTCAGAAAGCCTGACCAGTTACTAGTCAGCTTTGCAACAGGGGCAGAGGGCAAGGCCATTTCAAAACAAATTTCCAGATGGATAGCACACTGCATCCATTTCTACTACAAGCACCATGGGAAACCAATCCCTCAGGGGTTCAGAACACATTCCACTAGGGCAACATCTACCTCTACAGCATTTCTCAGGGGAGTCCCTACCAGGGACATCCTGGAAGCTGGTTCCTGGAGTTCAGTACACCCCTTCACCAAGCATTACCACCTGCCTATCTTTTCCAAATCCAGGGTAGGTTTTGCAGCTGCAGTCCTGCAAGGCATACTAGCCAGCCCTAACTCTTCTTGACTGCCTCCACCCTTCTTCAACTTTGGGAATCCACCCAAGTGTGATGACTGCAACAGTGAAACACGAAGAACATAGTACAGTTGTGTACATTTAGCATAAATGTAGATGTTCATGTGTTTTCGCTGTTACAATCCTGGATGTCCTTCAAGGATGCATCTGCAGTCCTAACATATGGGTTGTCCTGCCTCAGGCAGCCCTTCGGTCGGCCAGATTCCAAAGTCTGGGTCTGGCCTCGGCTGATGTCGCACTTCACCCGACGTCATAGCTGCTGTTTATTGGGTATAAAGGCATCAGCCAACGCCATTTTCCTCAGTCTTTCTTGCCGCGCGGTGCCCGAAGCAGAAGCTGTTCGCAAGTGCCGGTCAGTCAGATCCAGAGATTTCTACTACCGAAGACTTCTAAAAAGCTAAGTACCCCGTTGGGGACTCTTTCTTGCCTCAGCCGATGTCAGACAAAGTAAATAATTGTTTAACTTGTGGGAAACAAATACCTCATAAGGATTTCCACTCTTACTGCCTTCCTTGCTTAGGCCCAGACCACGACGTATCAGCTTGTCTAGCCTGTGCTTCCTTCAACCGACGGACTCTTAGACATCGGTCGGAGTTTGCAGAGGAGTTTTTTGGTCCCGCTTTTGCATACAAAATGCCGTCCGAGACTCCGACTACTCAATTAGCTAAAAAGCGCAAGGAAAAGGACAGACATTCGCGGCCCACGGTTTCGGCTGAAACCACGGTTAGGCCAACCGCGAATATCTCGGTTTCGGCTGAAACCGAACCCCAGGTTCTTCCTTCGGCCGAAAGCATGCTTCCGATAGCCGAGGCCTCACAGAGCATGGCTGAATCTGCTACTGAATTTACTGTTACAGAAGCAGCCACCCAGGATTTATCAGACACTATTCCTTTAGACATAACTACCCCTGCACTTGGGGCTGCTAGACCCCCTGCTTCCATGTCTATCAAGGCTTTTGCCAGGGCTAAGGCAGCTAAATCTTCTAAGGCCTTGCCTGCCAAAACACCTTCACATAGGCCTACCTCTAGTTCCCAAGTACTCAGCCTGGCTGAGGATCTCATTTCTTTGATCAGAGGATCCCAACCTCACCCAGACAGGGCCTCTCAGCCCCCTCCAGACAAGAGGCCTAGGACTGAACCCCCGGAACCTGTGTCTACAGATTATTCCTCGGATGACTCAGACCTTTCAGACCCTCACGAAGGCCCATATTCTCCTTATGAGGATTCTGATGCAGAAGACTCCATTCCTTCTGCTTCTCCTCCTGAAGAATTTTCCTTTGGGGAAACCTTGCATGCTACGAGGGAACACTTCCAATGGCAGGGCCAGGATTTTTCAGATTCAAGGAAAAGGCTAAGGACTTTTTTTACACTTACCACAGCATAGGCCTTTAGCCATTCCGCCAGTACTAACAGTTGTTGATGATGCATATAATGATGCCTGTACTGCCCCTGATTCTCTTCCTCCGGCCCCTGCCAAGCCAGACAGATATTACAGGGTCCCGGACACACACTACCATTTGTATAAGGCTCCTGTTGCAGACCCTGAAACCATTTCACAGGGCCCTAAAGGTGGCAGCTGCCTCTGCCAAAACCATCTTCCCTCTGAAAGGGAATCTAGAGCATTAGAGAGATGGGGTAAAAGGTTTATACTTCTGCTACTCTTTCGGCCAGGGCCTTGAACTGTCAATTTCACATGATTCAGTATCAGGAATTTTTGTTAGACCAGCTAAATAAAAAACTATCTTCTCCTGAACCTATAGACCGCAAGTCCCTTCAGGATTTGGTACATAACTCTCAGCAGGTCAGTAACCATTTCTTAAAATGTGGCTATGATGCACTGGAGGCTTCTTTTAGATCAGCGGTAACTGGAACAGTGATTCGAAGACATGCCTGGTTAAAAGAACAATCCTTACCAGACCATGTTAAGTCAAAACTCCTAGATGCTCCCATGGAGAAACAAAGTTTGTTTGGCTCCCCTGCACAGGAGGTTCTAAAAAAGGTGAAAGAAAAAGCAAAATCTGTCCAAACAGTCAAGGATTTCTTACAGGTCCAACCTCCGAGGTTTAGCAGAAATTGGCCTTCGAAGAATTGGTCCTTTCCAGACAACTCCAGAGCGCAGAGAGGCAGAAATAGACGCCCAAGAGGCAGGGGTCAATCTAGGGGTGCCTACAGGGGACGTCAGTGGCAACCTACCAACCAGAGAAGTACTGCCACAGAATCAACTACAACCACTTATACAGGGCAGACACAATGACTTGGCTCTAGTTCCGCCTACCAGGGAACAACTGGAAGCACCCTTGGGCGGAAAACTAGCCTTATTCTCCGACAACTGGCATTACATTAAAGGAGACAAATGGACTTTACAAACAATAGACAAGGGCTACAGGTTTCACTTCCATACTCTACCAAAAAAGAGAGGAATGCCAAACCTACCACCAAGCCAAAAAACAGACGCTCTAAGACAAATCAACAACTTACTAAGGATGAGAGCTATAGAAGAGGTGCCACCGATGGAACAAGGCCAAGGATTTTACTCCAGGCTTTTCCTTGTACCAAGAAAAGAAAATCAATGGAGACCTATTCTAGATTTGTCCGCTCTGAACACATACCTCATTGTTCCAAAATTCAAAATGCTGACCCTCCAGCAACTTCTTCCCATGCTGGGCAAGGAGTCTTGGCTGGTGACTCTAGATCTCAAGGAGGCATACCTGCACGTCCCTATACGACCAGATTGCAGAAGACACCTCAGATTTCTTGCAGGATCAGAGCATTATCAATTCTCAGCATTGCCTTTGGCTTATCTACTGCCCAGAGTATTCACGAAATGCCTGGCATCAGTAATTGCTCATTGCAGACTTCAGGGAATTCAGATTTACCCATACCTGGACGACTGCCTAATACAAGCGGACAACAAGGCAAAGTTAACAAAAGATTTGGAAAATGCCATACAACTGTTGCAAGCCTTGGGATACACAGTCAACATGCAAAAGTCAAGACTAGTACCATCCCAAAGGATAACATTCTTGGGTGCAGAACTAGACACATCAACTCAGATGGCCTTTCTCACAGAAGAAAAACAAAAGCAACTACCAGTCTACTTCATGACATTAACAACACAAACTCAGCTTACTGCAAGGAAAGTCCTGCAAGCCCTGGGTTACATGGCATCCTGCATAATATTGGTTCCGCATGCCAGGCTGCATATGAGAAAGCTACAATGGTATCTAAGGAATGTATGGTCTCAACACAAGCACAGTCTAGAAGCCCAGATTCCAATAATTCCATGCCTGAAGCAAGAATTCCAGTGGTGGACTCAGGCCTGTCAGTTGAACAGAGGCTTGCCTTTCCACAATCCACAGCCAAGCCAGACCATTACCACGGACGCCTCAGACCTAGGATGGGGGGCGCACATGGTGGACAAGTGTATACAAGGCCTATGGACCCAAGACCAGCTGAATCTACACACAAATCTAAAGGAGATGCTGGCAGTGAAACATGCGATCCAGGCATTCAGACCACTCCTTCAACAGGGTCATCTGCTGATAAGGACGGACAATACCACAGTCATGTGGTACATCAACAAACAGGGAGGTACACATTCATGCCCCCTATGCCGGATGGCAATGGACCTGTGGAATGTGGCCCTGAACCTCAACATTCAACTTCAGGCCAGAGTTGTACCAGGAAAAGAAAATTCTCTAGCAGACACCTTAAGCAGAACTACCACGGATGCTCACGAATGGATGCTGCATCCAGATATCTTCAAAGCCATAACAAAGAAATGGGGACTACCACAGATAGACCTGTTTGCCTCTCCGCACAATCACCAATTGAAGAAATTCTGCACAAGAGCATGCCACCCACTTGCTTGGAGGGTGGACTCCCTTTCCTTCAGCTGGAAAAACCTGACAGCATATGCATTTCCACCTCTTCCCTTGATGTACAAAGTTCTACTGAAGATCAGAGAGGATCAGCCAAGGGTAATTCTGATAGCTCCAGACTGGCCGAGGCAACATTGGTACCCGCTACTGAGAAGCATGTCTCGGACACACGCATGGCATCTACCTCTATGTCCCTTACTACTGACACAGGACAACTACAAGATCCTACATCCAAACTTGAAAACACTGCAATTGCATAAAACAAAATAACCCAGGTTTATCTCAGAGGGTTAAGGACATTATCCTGGAGGCACGCAGACCCTCCACAAGGAAGACTTATTCAGCCAAGTGGAAAAGATGCCTCATTTGGAGTGCAGCAAAGGGAGAAATTGTCTCATGGGCAAACATAGCGCACATCCTGGAATATTTAGCAGAGCTGTTCCACAATGGCCTGTCTTACTCCTCCATTAAGATTCATGCATCAGCAATTTCAGCAGAATACAACATGGATCCTCCTGTCTTCTCTCATCCACTTCTCAGGCAGTTCTTGAGAGGAATCAAAAATGTAAAGCCTCCAAGGAAACCACCTTTACCTACATGGGATCTCAACTTGGTGCTGGAAAAGTTAACACTTCCTCCTTTTGAACCAGCAGCAACAGCAGAATTACAATTCTTGTCTTGGAAAACTGCTTTCCTGCTAGCAATTACTTCAGCAAGAAGGGTTTCTGAGTTACAGGCATTAATGGCAGTACAACCCTTCCTTATCTTCCATCAGGGCAGAGTCTCTCTGAGAACTAACCCTACCTTTATGCCAAAAGTGGTCTCCAGAGTATCATTGAACCAAGCGATTCATTTACCTACATTCTTCCCCAACCCACAGAACAGGGAGGAAAGATTGCTACATACCTTGGATGTGCACAGACAATTACGCTACTATCTGGACAGAACTAAGACCAGCAGAAAAACTGACCAGCTTCTGGTAGCATATGCAACAGGAATGCAAGGAAAAGCAATTTCAAAACAGACAATTTCAAAATGGATAGGAAATTGCATTCGATTTTGCTACTCTTTTCATGGAAAGGCAACTCCTGATAATATCAGACCTCATTCCACAAGAGCTACAGCCACCACTACAGCTTTGCTACGAGGAGTGGCTACCAAAGACATCTTAGAAGCTGCTACTTGGAGCTCCGTGCATACATTTGCCAAGCATTACAATCTTCCCTTATACTCTAGATCCCGAGCAGGTTTTGCAACTGCTGTTTTGCAAGGGATCTTAACTACACCATCTTTATCTTGGTGCCTCCTTCCCCAGTTTGGCTATGGTATTCTACCCATATGTTAGGACTGCAGATGCATCCTTGAAGGACATAGTACAGTTTTGTACCTACCATAAATGTAGATGTCCGATAGGTATGCATCTGCAGTCAGGATTACCCACCCTCCTTCCCCTCTGTGGTATTCCTAGGGTATTTACCCCTCTTGTAGCTAGCTGGGGGAATCTATTATGGTGTATTTGTTTGTATATATGTATATATATATTTTTTTTATATTGTTTGCTCTCTACTGTTTGGAATTATTGCATTTATCCAAATTTAGCCTTACTAGAGGGCACCTGGCATCTGGGGCAAGAAACACTGAGGAAAATGGCGTCGGCTGATGCCTTTATACCCAATAAACAGCAGCTATGATGTCGGGTGAAGTGCGACATCAGCCGAGGCCAGACCCAGACTTTGGAATCCGGCCGACCGAAGGGCTGCCTGAGGCAGGACAACCCATATGTTAGGACTGCAGATGCATACCTATCAGACATCTACATTTATGGTAGGTACAAAACTGTACTTTTCCCTCCCTCCAGCCCCCTGTTTTTTCTCTCTCTCCTCTCTAACAACACAGATGGAACATTATGGTAAGACATAACTTCTTTTTCGTAGATCCTACATTTTAAACATCTCAATGTTTTAGCTGTACAAAAACTTGAACATGGGTCGCATAAGGCCAAATAAACTACTCCAATGAAAGTGTAATCAAACCTTTTCTTACCAGAAAAAATTATATTGCGAGCATTCAATGTAATACTTGAACTGTTCACTGTATAGCGGCACTGTTTACGTTGTCCACACCTGAATGTGCCTGTCCTTCTAATGTACTGTATGTCCGTGTAGACTTTTCTAAAATGTTTTTTATATTGCATCTCTTTTTGTAAGTAAACAATGGCTTCGAGCCTAGTATCAGAGGCATGTTTCTCTTACCCAGAATAAATTTCCAATTAACTGTCAAAATGTTTTTTTTATAATGTTCATATCCATAGATATAGGAAGGGGAAAAGGTATTCCTGAAACCAGTCTTGTTCTAGACTGTAGACATGACTTAAGGATCTGATGACAATTGAAGCTCGACTTAATTTAGGATAGGTTTTGCCCTGTCCATTCTGAGTAATAACACTTCTTGCTCAATTTTATTTAACCAATCACTGGTGTAACCTCATTCAAGGAAGTAACCCTTAGAGTAACAAGTTCACTGTTGAAACATTCATAGCCACTGGTCAGTTTACTATGTCTGATGTACTGACCCTTCACAACACTTATTTTCATGGGCTTAGGGTGCAAACTGTGTTTGTGTAAATATTGGTTGTAAATATTGGTTGACAAAACTACCTTTGCAGTAAATCTGGCTTTGAATGCATCCCTTCTCTTGTGCAAAAGTCAGGGTCATATTAAGATAATTATTTTGACTTGCCGAAACCACCTTTAGTTAATTTCAAATAACTTGTACTCATGTTCAAGTCAGAGAAGCAGATTAAATTCATCCTCTTTTCCATTCCATATGAAAATCAAAACATCAGTGCATCTTCGATTCAAAAAAAAAAAAAAAAGACTTCTCCTGCTCCCAAAGTGCCATAGTGCCATTACCAAATTTGCAAAGGCTGGTGCAACTTTGGCACCCATCACACCACCACTTTTCTGTTTTTAAAGATTTCCATCAAAACAGAAAAAATTGTTCTCCAGTATCAGAGATGATAAACTTATGGCGTTCATAGTGTTCACATTCAAATCTTAGAACAATGACAAATATTCCTTCTTGCTAATTTATACAAGTGCAAAGAGAGACGTGCAAAGATGCAAAATGTCAATCTGCAAAACATGCCTGATGTTCCTTTAATAATTCCAATAAATGCCATGAGTCTCAAAGGGAAAGCTCTAAGGATTGAACTATTGGATTCAAAATATAATATTAAAATATTAAATCATAATATGTGTGTGTGTGTCTCTTTGTGAGAGTGAGACAGACTGTGACAGCATAATGTCAAATTTAAAGAGGCAGTGTTTTTTTACAAATACAGATATTTCTGAATAACTATAAAGCATATAAAATACTACAAACTGACCTGCATCATAATCAGAAAAAAGTAATGTGATAAATATCCAGCTATTTATCCTCCTAATTCCAACCTAAGTAACCTGTTGGAAGACCAATTTCAACATATATATAGTCATATAAACAGTGACACCTAGCGGGTAAAATTAACAGCAGCAAATACCTTGAAAATACATCAAAATTGCATACAAAGTCACATTTGTGTGGGTCTCTGTCTGTGTGTATTTATAATAAACAGCCAATCAAACACAAAAATAAAATTTCACGACTCCATAACCTGAATAACAGTACTATACAACAGTTACAAGAGAACCTTTACAACTTCAAAAACCTGATAGAAAAAAACACAACCAACAGAAGAAAAATGTCAAGCCCATTCAGTTTTACATTTCAGCTGTTAGATGCAACTGATTTACATAAACTACTTGAAGATATTAATAGAGAAAATATAAGATGATATATAGCTTACACAGAAGAAAGCCAAGAAACAAACCTGTACAGAAGACAATGAAGATCAAAGAAACACAAGGAAGATCAGCTATAAAAAAAAAAAAATAACACTGAATGAAATAGAAAATATCCAGGCAACATCAGAAAGGAGCAGAAAACAATGAAACGGAGATGACCACAAATACTGACAACTCAGAAAACCAGAATGAAGGCAGCCAACCATCAAGTTAACTTTTTAATAATACAACTGACAACAGATTCAAAACAGTAACATGAACAACTACATGAAACAAAATACTATAATAAAGAAGAAGTACGAAACACAATGGGCAGTAGTAACTACGCTGTGCTAATTGGCTTGTCACAAAAAGTTAGAAATGACCTTAGAAACTGACAATAAGTATATAGGTCAGTACTTTGCTAACTGCCCTTGTGGGCCAGTACTTGGCTAACTGCCCTTGTGGGCCATTTTAAGCCTTGTCATTCATCCCATTTGAGAATCAAACCCTACACCTTGTGTTTGTAAGGTAAACACCTTAACCATTATACCAATTCCCAACCCTATAAAAAATTGCAGTCCTAATAAACTTATTCTATGCTGAAGTAAGAACAGCAAATGGTGAACAATATTTAGTGCAGAGCTACTTAACATTAAGAGCCTTAAACAATACAAATGACAGAAAAATAAACATTTTAACAGACCTGTCATTCAAAATAGCAAACAGTGTATTACATTGCATGATAAAAAAAACTAAGAATAGAAAACAAAGATTATGCCAGTCATCCTGCAATTTCAAAAGACCACCTGCAAAAAAATAAGACTGCAAAGCAGTATCACCAGAAACACCTCCAGGACTGATAGCAAAGATGTGGTTTGATGCACAGCTCTACATGGCACAAAGAGGGAGGGAAAGACTGACACTGACAGCAAAATGTTTGACATACTGTCAGATATCACAGGAACAAAATATTTAACATTAATAATAAACAAAGAAACCAAAAACCCAGTTGAAACGCAGAGAGATACACAGGTCAAATAATTTGAACAAAAAGACAATCCATTATGCCCAGTAGCCTCATATGACAAATACATAGGAAAATTACCAGCATTTTTTCCACATCCAAATTAAATAAACTTACCACAACAACACTCTTAAGACTTGCTTTTACACCAGAAAACATGTTGGAAAAAACTACCTAGCAAACGTGATGTCATGGATAAGCAACACAGCAAATTTTTCAAAATATACCAACCACGTTATAAGACTGACTGACGCCACAAGAAATAACATCAGTAACAGGACCTAGATCAGATCCAAGCCGCATAAAATAATAGAGACCAACACATGATGACAGAAAAAAATGGAGCAACATACTATCATTAAAGCAGTACAACAGGAACAAAAAACACCTTCAGAACAACCAACAATGAAGAATAAGTGCAAAATCTGAAAGCAGAAACCACTTACTTTAAACCAACAGCGTGCATTTTCAATGGACTGATAACATTGTATACCAAAAAACAAAGAAAAATAAATACTGCAATAAAAATTAGAAAGAATACTGATAAAAATGTACATTGTGTGACTAATTATTTAAATTTAGTTTTTTATTGAAATATTTTCATCATTTAGTATGTTTCACTTAAAATTTCCTAATAAAGTACTACATTACAATAACACTTATGTAAATAAATGACTGTTTTATGTCAAAGCAGTTATAAAACTAAAATAAAATGTAAATCAAATTCCTTTTTTTCTGTTATTTAACCAGTAGCAGTCCATTTTCTAAGCACTATAATGCCTTCCAAAAGTGTGTGTTATTGTGGAAATAATGCCCTGCCGTGAATGTAGAGGCCCCACTACCTGTGGCTTTTGTCCTCAAAACACCCCTGGGTGGGTTTTGTTTCCACAATAACACACATCCTGTCTGGCATTATTGTTTGTTTACTGAGTATTTAGAAGTTATTTTCACTTTCCCTAAATGTAGACCTATTACGTTCCTTTAATCATCTCCTCTCACATTCTGCTGATGTAGATATTGCTGTATTTTAATTTAGTCAGGTTGTCATTAATATATTTTTTCTGGATAATTTTTATTTAAATGCATTTGTCTCTTTTTAACAATTTCTTGGAAGATTTTGTTTATATTAATAGTTTTTTATGGTTAGTGATCATGTTTGATTACTATTTAAACATGTTTAGTTTATTGTCTCAAGTTCTAATGAAGTCCTTGTGTGTGGGACGAAAGCGCTTGACTTCTCTGTGCATGTATGGTTTATTAAAGTCTATGTTTTTATTCTTAGTGTGGTGTACTTTTCTGTGGGCTCTAGCATTGCCTCAACTTTGTGTTTGTGTTGCTGTACTTTTGATTTTGAACTGTATGTCCCACAGCTTTTCAGAGATTCAGTCTCAACAGTTTTTATTGTTTACAAAGATAGTGGGTGACTTTGAAATGAACCAGTATGAGTCATGGCCAAACTTCAAGCGTGTATAAAAGTATAGTAATGATACATACCAAGAGAAAGCATATGCATGTAACCTACATCTTTAGAAGCTTAAATAGAGATCCAAACAGGTATAGGGCAGCAGTGGCGCATACTGTAACTCAGTATAGAAATAAGAATCCATGCATATAGAAAATCTGAATTGTGTTTCTTGACTAGATTGAAGTACACCCTCCATTTTATAATACAGTATTAAAACGTATAGTCCTATTTTCACTGACAAACAGGGGTTGGGTCTGCACTTGCTTGTATCCAGGCTTACTGTTACAGGATGCCAGAGTTTGGGAAAGACTCCAAGAATATGCAGGGCCGGTGCAGTGGAGCTGAATAACCCATGATGAAGGATGGCTGACCTCAGTATGAGCAGTAGTACAAGGGTATCTGTAGGTAAGGCAGAGTGGTATTTATGCATGTATGCATACATACCATTGTGAGTAAATTAAGTACAGTGTGTACCTTAGGGAGGCAGAGAAGCTTGACAAAGTGACACTACTTTAAAGCATACAAGTATCACTTGTATGGCAGTTTGTATTTATGGCAAGGGAGTGTTTTCAAGCTGCGAAGAAGGGTGTGTTGGGAGCAATCAGAGCTTCAGTCTCCACAATTTTTATTTATTGTTCATTTCCCAGGATAATGGACTTCTTCTGACATCCATTGTCTTGTGTCTTACAATCCTCATGTCTCATTCTTCTCTTCTCTCCTGACAAACCAGGGGGTTGGGGGGGGGGAGTGGAACAAGAGCAGATGGTTGGTTGTAACAATCATTCAAGAGACTGGGACAACATTGCATTTCTGTTAGTAGCTGGCATTGGGTAATAGGAGGCAAGCCAAAGAATGCATTGTGCTATGGCCTTCAGCTTCCTTAGTGGTCTTAATGATTTTCAGGTTTGTAATATGGTTCGATGGCTGGTAGGGAATCCAGGATGGAGAAGGTGTTATCAGTGGACCAAAGCTTATTCTGAGATCTGTAGAGTGCAATTCCATTGACAATGGTTTGTAGAGAATTGACGGGATTCCTCAGGTCACAATGTCAGTGCTGATGAAACATAAGTGTTTACTAGCATTTGTTTAGCTTTTTCATCAGTGGATGGCCATTCAGTCTTAAGTGAGTGAGACACTGCAGATTATGTTAGGGAATCTCTTGAATTCATGCATATTTGTGAAGGATGCAGAGTAAATAAATGGCAAACCCCCACTGTCCTTGTGCATTCAGCACTTGCTTTTCACAGCCAGAGATTGTGCTGTTGTCTTCAACTTATTTATGCTTCTGGTACTGATTCCCTTTGTATCTTGTGTGGGCGGCCTCTATTTCTACCGACATCTACAATGCATCAAAGACAGACCAGAAACAGTGGTATTAATGTAGTATATCTTCATTACAGTACTGGAATTGCAGCATTCACTGTGGCAGTACAGCTTAAATGTGATTTTAAAAATTACATTGAACAAGCAGGCCCAAATAATTTTCTTTTCATTTAAAAGCCTATCAGTCACATTTAAGAATTGTTTTTACAGTTGCTGCTACTTTCTGTTTGGCCTGCCAACCCAGAGATGCCAATAGCACAAGATTTTACAGATATGACTCAGTTTAATAACTTGATAGATCCCACCAGAAATATGTAGTTCATTTAAAAGATTGATGTTATCTGATAGTTGTGAATGCCTGTACCAGGCATGAGATGCGGGTATTTTTTTGGGTGTGTGTGTGTGTATGTATATATATATATATATATATATATATATATATATATATAAGCAACATGACAATATTATTTTAAAAGTTTTTACAGTAGCATAGATCTTTAAAAGTTGATGAGTTGACAATATTAGTTACTTGGGTAGGGTTTATAAGGAAGGTTCATCTGTACTATGTTTGTTCTTATGAAGTCCCAGTATCAAGTGTAGAGGGATAAAAGTGCTTGACGCAGTTGTTTACAATAAATTTTCTTGGATTTTATGACTACGCTGCATTTTTGAACTCAAACAAGTTAAGGTTTCAAACTGAGGTTTTTTTCTTCATGGTTTCTCTTTCCTCTATTTCTTGATGGTTTTCTTCTTGTGGTTGGCTTTACACCAGCAGTGAGCCTTCGGTGTTGGCTCAGGAGATCTCTGTGTCCTTGTAAGGATGGAGAATACTGTAATTGCTTTTTTACAAAAGACAAAAAATGTTTTATTGCCCTTTACTTCACCTAAAATGGATAACTGTAACATTTCTATGAATGAGCAGTCTTGTGGTAATTTAACACAGCTTTTAGCAGTGTTAACAAAAGTGGGTGATATTCAAACTCAAATCAATGAACTACATTTCCCAAGAGGCTTTGCTGCTGACAGCCAGTTGGCAGGTGGGACTGGAGCTCTAACCAACCAGGGGGACTTTTCAGACAGGTTCTGAAAGAGAAAATATGAATGAGGGTAATAATGGTGCTGCAGAATGCTGTAGTGATTTGGAAGGCATTAACGGGGACTGTTTGAATTTCCAACAGTGGATTAATGCTGAAATATGCTTCACCAACAATGGACCAACAAGTAAAAACAGGCAAGTGCCCCAACATTTTCGACAGAAACTTTATGAACTAGAAAACAAGTTATTTAAAGTCAGGGGTTTGCAATGTCACAATTTATATTTAAGTGAAAGCATCAAGAATAAACCTATTCCAAAGGGACTCAGACTTTTTAAGTTTCCAAATGGGTTAAAAGCTGTAAGTTTGGAAACAAATTAACTTTTGAATATGTTTGACAGATTTGGATGTGAACTCATGTCATTCATTTTTAAAATTAACACTGTGAATATTAATAAGTACTTGGATGAATTAACCACATTGAATGATGAGATTTTGAATGATTTGGTATTTTGAGAGTGATGTGATTTAAGTACAATAACATTTTTAAGAAAGTAGAAAATTATGTTAAAAGAAAAAAAAGATTGTTAGGGATGGCAATGAATATTGTAACAAAACTGCTTACCCTTTACCCAATGTCTGTTATGATGTGCATGAAGGTAGAAGTAGAGAAAATAGAAATGAGAATGAATCAGCACGTAACAATGAGTATGGTTACAGAATGTGGAATTCACAGGAGGGTGAACTGGAGGATTATGATAGGAACCCCCCCCCCCCCCCCAGGAGATCAGAAAGGATAGAAAACAGAAACAGACAAAAAGTTTCTCCACAACCCAGCACCCCGAGAGGGGAGAGAGGCAGGGCGAATATGAGGTTCAACAATTAGACTTCCAAGAGGAGACTGGGGGAGTAATTCTGAGGAAACTGTAGTGAGGGCAAGGTACTGTCCTACAGAGGTTTCAATATTTTTAACTGCACAGATTTAACTATAGACAAGAACTTTTTTTCTCTGTTTGAAAAAGGCTTTAAGTTTATGCTTTCACATAGTTTAAACGTGGTAGAAGTTATCACTGAATTAAAGTTTTTTATTAGAAGGTTAAACCTCAAAGTATTTTTTAAGGGACAAACATTAGACAAGGAAAACAACTGTGGGTCAAGTTTAAGAAAGAAGAGTTGTTTCAACCCCTCACGCCCACCCACTGATTTCACCATTTGAAGGGGCTTGTTCAACAGATTCTTCAAGTACTAAAAATAAGAAAAAGAAAAAAACACTAATATAACTAAAAAATAGACCTTATAAAAATGATTTGGGAGGATGAAGAATTAAGGGTGATGAAACCAGATAAAGGTGGGGGGGGGGGGTAGTCTTATTTACTAAAATGGATTTCAATATGTTAGGCATTTTTTATGATACAAATAACTATCATGAGGCATCAAGAAACGAGATTTATATATTGCACATAGGAAAAGTCGAGTATTATTAGAAGACTCACTTTTTTCAAAATCTGTCAGTAGAAGTATATGAATTTTTAAAGTCAGATAACGTATTAATCCCAGTAGCGTTTGGGATACAAAAAGTCCACAAATGTGTGACCCAACCCCCATTCAGAGTCATTATTTCTGCACAAAATGGACCAACTTATTCATGAGGGGTATTTGTAGATAGAGTGTTGAAAAATGCAATATCACCCCTTAATTGCTTGTTAAAAGACTCTAGGGATCTGCTGTCCAAAATTGAAAAAGGTTGGTATATGGACCAGTGTTGCTTCTCTACAGTAGATGTTAAGGATTTATTTACCTCTATTCCCCACCAAAAGGGATTAGAACTATTTCATGAGGCAATCCGTAAGCTGACCAACCTGGATGAGTCACTAATTAATTTCATAATGTTAGTTATGGAGGTTATTTTGGACAACAATTATTTTAATTTTGAAGGGGTTTATTTCAAACAATTGAAAGGCGTAGCGATGGGTGCAAGCTGTGCACCCTTCTTTGTGAACTTGGTCCTTCATGCTTGGGAGGCTAGGCATGTGTTAGTGTATTTTCTACTAATTGGATTGACTATTTCCGGTTTTTGGACGTTATACTTTTATTGTATGGAAGGACAAGAACCAAGACAATGTGTCATTTTTAGACCACCTGAATAGTGTTGCACCATATTTAGAATTTACAGGTAATACCAAATGACAACTCTATTGATTATTTGGACATTACACTAGCTAAGGAAACTGAGAAAAGTTCACCACAACAATTTATAGGAAAGAAACCTTTTCTAACAACTATTGAGACTTCCATAGTTGCCATTCTAGTCGCACTAAAAGGAACATACTTAAAGGACAGCTGGTTAGGGCCACCTGTATGTGTTTGGAAATCGAACTGTTTGAAATTGAAGTAAGCAAAATAAGCAGTATGTTTCTACAAAGAGGATAATCCGAAAAATTAGTGAAAGATTTGTGTGGACAGATAAAAACAGGATGGGGAACAGGTACAAACCCCTGCTGGGTAGCAGTAGTAGACTGGAGAATGGGGAGGACACCCCAGAAAACAGTATAGAATTTAACAGGGGGATGGTGATACCCTGTACTTCTAATGGCAACAGCATCAAGGACATTATCCTGAAAAACTGGGTGATATTTAAAGGGAATTCTGAGATTTTCAATTGCATCACAGTCAGGGACACCTCAAGTTGTGGTGCCTGTAGGCAGTGTGACCATATTTGGAAAGGAAGGACTATTACCCTCTGAGGAATACCAATTGTGATTAATCTACTTAAGGGAAATTGCAATATTAAGGGACTAGTTTATATAGCGGTCTGTGAAGGATGTGGGCAGTATTATGTAGGTAAAACGGAGAGACGACTAAAGAGAATATAGGAACATTTGTATGCAATACAGAAGGCAGATGCCAACAATGCACTGTTTAGACATACTGTCAACTGCCCCAACTATACTGGATTTAAATTTGGAATTTTAGAGGTTCTACATGTTGACCCTAGAGGGGGATGGTGGGAACTATTGCTAGAAATAAAAGCATTCCAATGGCAAGTAAGATTAAATGATGTCCAACCCCCAGGTTTAAATGAGAACATTTCAATACTCCCTATTCTAATGAAGAGAGCATTAGAATTGTGATTTCTCAAGTTGTTAGTTAGAACAGGCTTTAGGGGCAAATTTTGAGTATCCATTCAAGAAGTAAGGGTATGGTATATTTCTCAACCATTTTTTGATTGTCTGACAAGGTTTTAAAGTTTTTCTGTTTGAAACTGAGCCTTACGCGCTCACACATATATTTTTAGCAGTCATATACAAGTATGAGCTTTTATGAATGGTACATGTGTAAACCATATATTTTAGAATGTATTCAGTATTTAAATTAACATACATTTCTATTTTTCAATAAGTGTGTGTATATATTTGCATGTGATGCAGGTATTATTTTGGGTATATATAAACAACATTGACAATCTTATTTGAAAAGTTTTCCAGTAGCATTTATCTTTTAAAGTTGAGTTGGCTATATTAGTTAATTGGGTAGTGTTTATAAGGAGGTTATATCTGTTACTACATTTGTTCTGTTGAAGTCCCAGTATCAAGTGTAGAAGGACGAAAGCATTTGACTGTGGATTGCAGTACATTTTCCTGTATTTTATGACTACGCTGCATTTTTGAACTCACACGTTGGAAGGTTTCAAACTGAGTTTTTTTCGTGGTTTATTTTTCCTCTATTTCTTGCTGGCTTTCTTGTAATGCCTGTACTAGTAAGCATTTTTGCCAGTTTATTAAAGTCGTAACTTTGCTTTTAACTTTTACTTTGTGTATTATTTTAGTATTCTGAGCAGTACTTCTTATGAGGTCTTAGTTTGTCAGCACAAAGAATACTTCTGCATGTATTTTCTTGATTTTGTCTCTCTTCATATCTTAATAGTTCCAGGTTGTGCTCACACATTTGTCTTGTATTCTTTTGGTTATCTTGTTTTGAGTATCTCAAAGACCTGTCCATTATTGTTTGTTTTTCTTTAACAGTGATACAGTAATTATTACCAACATTTTTGTTTCCTGTGTTCCACTGAATGAATATAAACTGTTGTTTTGCTGAGCATTTCTCCAGTATTTTTTCATTCCCATTTCTGCAGTACAGTTTAGACTATATGGGCTGTCCAAGACACAAGCAGCAGTCAGCTTCCAAAAGTTGAAATGTGTTGCTCTGTGTTAGATACTGTTTTGAATAACACTATTTTCTTCTGTAATGATTTATTCCGCCAGTTACTTGGTGTTGCATTGGGCACCTCATTTGCTAAAAGTTATGCTAACCTTGTACTTGCTAGATGGGAAGAAATGCATATTTTTTACAACGGTATGAATGGTGGATAGATACATGAACATTTAACATTTTATAAACACTTTGTGGATGATATTTTTTATTTAGACTGAAAAGTGTGTCGATTTACAGAAGACTACTCATTTTCTTATATTTGACTTAAAAATTGTTCTTATGAAAAAAAATCACATTTTGGATATTAGTGTTATGGTTAGAGATTGCAATTTTGATACCATGATGCATAGGAAAACTGTCCAAACTACTAGGTATGTACATTTCAACAGTATGCATCCTAGGTGCATCTACAGAAGTGTTAGAAACCAGCTCTTAAGGGCCAGCAGATTAAATACCTTTAATGAAAGTTTCTTTCATGAAATGGAGAATATGGTTACTGATGTTTATACCAGAGGCTACGACCGTGATTTGGTAAAGCATAACTTGAAATGTTAAGTTGTCCATTTCGCCTTCGTTTCCTACTGTTTGGGATCGGAGCTGATCCTCTGCTCCGACTCTGCCATCTTCTATAGCTCGAGAGCTGTTTACTGGCTCGAGGCTACCCCTTATCCCATGATGCCTAGGGCTAGCTACCCAGATCTCGATTGCCGCTTCAGCTTCGAGGTGTTGTTTCTACTGACTCAGGTTCGTATAAGTTTCTTATTGAAATTTTTATTGTCAGACAAGTGTTTTTTCTGAGAGTTATTTAAATTGTAGTCTTTATATCTTGTGTTAACTAAGTGTATTTGTAGTCCTTTCCCTTAGAACTCGTTTAAATTAGAGAGTTCTCCCCCTCCCCCCACCCCTATCCCGTCTTGTAGATTAGCGTTTAGCTTAAGGCTTTCCTTCTATCTTATATTTAGGTAGCCATTAAAGTTAGAGGCTTCCTATTTAAAAAAAAAAAAAAAATCTTTAGCTGTAGTATACTGTGATTTTCCTTTTTTGTTGTTAGTGTTGTGGTAATTTGTTATCGCTGTTCGGCCTTTTGGCCAAAAATCAGTGTAGTATCTCTCCAGATATTTTGTTGGAGATGTCTAAAGAATCCAAGGTGTCTGGATTCAAGAAGTGTGACTCATGCTGTCAGAAAATATCTCTGACAGATGGGCACACTTCTTGCGTCTATTGTTTAGGCGCAGTGCACCTGCAGGACTCTTGCTCTATATGCCATACATTTAGTTCAAGAGTTCTGCAGGAGCGTAAGAATAAGCTTATTCTTAGGGGTCTTTTAAAGCCCCAGGATTCACCGGCCAAGTCTCAGCCTGTGAAATCCCCGAAACTGACCAAGTCGTCGGCTCCAAGCTCGGAGCCGTCATTGGTTCAAACTTTATCCGCTACTTAGGTTCCGGCCAGAACCGAGGAGACTATCTCCCCGTCGACTCAGTCAGAATCTTTGGAGCCATCTTGGACCCACAAGAGACTGAGGTCCCCTTCTCTGGAATCCATACATTCGGCTCCTTGGTCTCCCCTGCTGCAGAGTGAGCGCAGTCACAGATCTTCCCACTCCTCTCAGTCCTCTACGCTCTTGTATCATGACGTGGAGAGAGTGGTCAGTAGGTTGCTGAAGTCGCAGGTACTTGCCAAGATGTTGTCCAGCCCTCCTCAACAGGTGAAGGCTCCATCCACTTCAATCGATATTCCTCCTCCGACTCCATTGAGCTTGGAGACGGAGTTCATTGGGGTTCGAGTCGTGGAACCATCGGCTTCGATAACTATTTCTCCTTCGGTTCCGTCGTCTGTTCCGATTCCATCATTGGTGCCGTCCGTCAAGGGATCTGGGTGCCGAGGCTCCCTCGTTGGCTCCGAGGGGGCGAGTGGCATCGGACCCTTGTCCGACCCCATTCTTCCTCACGGAGCTTCGGCGCAGGTGAGTTTGGCTCCTACATCGGCCTCGGAGCTGTCTCCCTCGGTGCAGAGAAGGATTCCGATTTCCTCGGAACTAGAGCCTTCTCTGCATCTTGGCAGGGACGCCTTCGATGTCATGAGTGTGCTGGCCTCTGAGTCAGCTACACTATCGACCCCACCGACTCCGTCCCCTATAGTGCCTGCGTCAACCTCTGCTCCTCCTCCAGACCCCAAGCGTGGGGAACTGGCGCTCCAGGGCACCCCATTGGGTGTTTCCTTTTCTTCCAAGGCCTCCCCTGATCATTCAGAGGAGCCCCCTCGGAAGAAATGCAAGAGGAAGCACATTGACTCCCCTGAGTCTGTCACTTCTGATACAGACTTAGATGACTCGGAAGGGTCCCTGAGATCCCCCTCTGAAGATGTTTCCTTCTCAGACATCCTCGAAATGCTTAAGCAGAGGGGGGACTGGAATCCCCTAGCCCCTACAGAAGATGAGTCTGTATTCCTGGATGCATTCGGTTTCCGACCTTCCACCTCCTGGGTTTCTCCGCCTTTCGATCCACTAATGTCAGTGGTGGCTCAAAAGGCTTGGTCAGCCCTGGATACAGTGGAACCAACCCCGAGGAGACCTGGCAAGTTTATCACTGCACACCTTGATAAGCATTTCCTTACCAAAGGTGTTCCTGTCAGCCACTAAAAAAGAGTTAGCAGAAACTTCTTCGTCTGTCCATCATCCTAACTAGGAGTGTAGGACTATGGACAGATACGGGAAGCGAATGTTTGCTTCAGCGACCTTTTCTATGAGGTCACTTAATTACTTATGCTATTTTACCCGGCTTCAGAGGGATCTCCTTAAAAAGCTCGGAGATGCCCTTCAAGATCCGTCAGCTGAAGGGGCTCAAGCTAAAGTGGCTTCTCAGCTGGCGACCCTTAATTCTGTAGTCAACTCCTCCATGAGGCTCATTTCCTATGCAGCCGATGGTGCGAGTAGAGCCGCAGGTACAGGCATGGCCCCTAGGAGACACGCATGGATGCGGCTGTGTAATTTTGTGGAACCCTTTAGAGCGTCATTCACCAGCACCCCTTTTGATGGTTCCTTTCTCTTTGGAACACAGGTGAAAGACACACTGACTAGGTGTGAGCAAGAAGGCAAGACTCTCTGCTGTGGGAGTCCATTTTTCCACTCCTTCCAGACCATAGCCCAAGGATCAGAAGAGTGGTAAAATGTGGTTTCGAAAATCCCAGGGAGCCTCGCCTGACACACGTAGCGATTTTTCCTCCAGAGGCAGAGGAGGAAACCACAACAACAACAGACGCCGCCATCATGGCAGAGGGGGTCCGCAGAACCAGGGCAGCAGAGAATCCTTCTCTGAGAAGCCCTTCCAGCATCCCTGAAGGGTTGCCCAGCTGCCTGCCTCTGGAGGCAGTCGGGGGAAGACTTTCACTGTACCCAATAGCTTGGCAAAATTTAACGCAAGACACATGGGTACACTCAGTCATATCCGGAGGTTACAAAACTCCCTTCTTTCAACCCCCCCCCCTTACCGTCAAGCAAATCCCTTCCAGATGTTCCACCCAGTCTGAGGGACCAAGCAGTCATAGAATTTTCAAAACTGCTAGGAAAAAGAGTCATCCAGGAAGTCCCGGCAGACCAACACGGATCCGGAACTTACTCAAGGTTCTTTTTGGTACCAAAAAAGACAGGGGACTGGAGACTGATTCTGGATCTCAGCAGACTAAACAAGTCTGTTCAAAGAACAAGGTTTTGGATGGTCATGCTACAGTCCATTCTACCCTTTCTGAGTCAGGACAATTGGATGTGCTCCATAGATCAGACTAAACAAGTCTGTTCAAAGAACAAGGTTTTGGATGGTCATGCTACAGTCCATTCTACCCTTTCTGAGTCAGGACAATTGGATGTGCTCCATAGATCTCCAGGATGCGTACTATCACATCAAAATGGACAGGCGCTCCAGGAGATTCCTTCGCTTCTGGCTGGGAGCCAGTCATTACCAGTTAAGAGCTCTGCCCTTTAGTCTCACTACAGCCCCCAGGGTGTTCACCAAATGTATGGCAGTGGTCACGGCTCACCTGAGACGTTGAGGATTCCAGGTGTTTCCATAACTAGACGACTGGCTCCTTACTGCTACTACAAGGCATCAACTTCTACAAGCCAGGGACTACATAATCACAGTTTGCTCCCAGCTAAGCATTACAATAAACTTCGAAAAATCTGCCTTGTTGCCTTGTCAATATCTTTTACTTATATAGGAGCAGACTTAGACACAAGGAGTATGTCCGCAAGGCTACCGCCAGAGAGGGTGGCCACAATTCGCCAGCAAGTACAAATTCTAATGCAGTGCAAAAGGATCCAAGTCAAGTTGGTCCTTCAAACTCTGGGTTCCATGGTGGCGGCAGTTCTTCTAATCCCTCTGGCCCTCTTTCACATGAGAATCCTTCAGTGGCTTCTGTTCACACAGTGGTCTTTTCAACAGCTGCCCATGTCTCACATGATCATGATTACAGAAGCATGCAAAAGGCACCTTTCCTGGTGGATGGTCTCCCCACTAGTGTCTCAAGGCAGAGACCATTCATTCAGTCCTCTCCGGTTGCCACAGTGACCACAAGTGCCTCCCTGATAGGGTGGGGGTGCATTATCAGGGCAGGACAGTCCAAGGCACTTGGCAGCCTCACGAGTACCATCTGCACATAAACGTCTTAGAAATGAGAGCCGTGCTCCTAGAGTTGCAAGCTCTTCAGGACTCTCTCCCTTCTGGGACCATTGCAGTTCAAATGGGCATGTCAGTGGTGTGGTACATCAGCAAGCAGGGCGGAACCAGGTCCTACCCCCTAGGTCGAGAAGCACTCAGACTCTGTGACAGTGGGCAATTTCCTCCCAACGATTTCTGGTTGCGACGCACATCCCTGGGAGGTCCAACATCATAGCGGACAGGCTCAGCAGAGCTATTCTCATGCCTCACGAGTGGTCTCTGAATCAGGTAGTTGCAGATCTGATCTTCCGCAAATGGGGACAGCCTTGCTGCGATCTTTTTGCCACCCCCTTCAACAGCAAACGCAGCAACTACCTCTCCCTTCTTTCGCTTCCCAGTCACTCTCCCAGAGACGCTCTAGTCCACGATTGGCCTCAGGGACTTCTTTATGCCTTCCCTCCGTTTCCTCTTATACCGAAACTCATACAGAAAGCAATTTCGTTGGGTTGCAAAATGATCCTCATTGCCCACTACTGGCCTCGACAGGTATGGTTCCCGTTCCTGCACTGTTACCTTCTTGAGCAGCCCTGGACTCTGGATCCTCTTCCAGACCTGCTGATTCATCAATCAGACGGGCTGCATCAATCCCTCCAAACACACCAGCTCACAGCTTGTTTGCTCCACTTCCAACCTTAGCCAGGCTTTCCAGCATTTCCCCGGCCGTTCGTGAGATTATTGTTTCCTCTCACAAGTCCGCCACTAGAAAGACTTATGCTAGCAAATGGAAACGTTTTTCTTGTTGGGCTGAGGCTAGGAACATAGATCCCTTTTCAGCCCCAGTCCACGAAATGTTGGAGTTCCTAGCAGAACTTTTTCATTCTGGGTCCGCTTCTGCTACAATCAGGGTTCAATTGACGGCTATCTCTAACTTTCATGTTGGGTTGTGTAGTGTAAACATTATGTTTCATAAGCTATGTAAAGGTTTTCTCACAGGGACTACTCTCCTTAGGCCCCCAGTGAGAGATCCCCCTCCTCCTTGGGGCCTTAATTTGGTACTAATTTCTTAATTATGCCCCCTTTTGAACTGGCAGCATCCTGCTCCATTACGTTTCTATCTTGGAAAACTCTCTTTCTGGTAGCTATTACTTCAGCCAGACGCATCTCTGAACTTCAGACACTAAGTGCTCGTCCTCCGTACTTAGTTTTTCATAAGGACAGGGTTTCTCTGAGGACTAATCCATCTTTCCTTCCGAAAGTCTGCTCAGAAAATAATTTAAACCAATCTATAAACCTTCCTGTGTTTTTCCCTAACCACGCCAACGAGGCAGAATACAAATTACACCAATTAGACGTTCACAGACAATTGCGTTTTTACTTGCATAGGACCAAGGATATAAGGAAGTCAGACCATCTTTTCCTTTCCTATGCTCGGGGCAAACAAGGTCTCCCAGTTTCCAAAGTGACCTTATCCAGGTGGTTATCTCACATTATTACCTTCATCTATCAATTGAGAAACAAAGAGTTGTCTATCAAACCGAAAGGTCATTCTACTAGGGCTTTGGCCACCTCTGTAGCCTTTCAGTCTAGATTGCCCATTGACTCTATCTGTGCAGCTGCTATGTGGGCAAACCCTCATACCTTTATTTCTCATTACAAGTTAGATATAGTCTCCAGGAGAAGAGCTAACTTTGGTTCCACTGTTCTGAAAAGTCTGTTCCATTGAGCCGCCCTGGATTGTAGGTGCTAGGGATGCTGTCCCAACCAGCAAGAAACGAAGACGAGATAGACAACTTAACATAAAGAAGTTATGTACCTACCATAACGTTCCATGTTAGTTGTCTTCATCTCGCCTTCTTTCTTGCATCCCTCCCTCCATCCCCCTGGCCTATTGGACCGAGAGAAGTCCAGGTTTCACTGGCTGAGTGTTCTCTGGTTTGTTTCCTCTACTGACTTAGAGAGTATGACAGGTATGTTCAACCTTTTGTTTGGAGGGGTTCATTCTATAGCTATGGCTGGGGTTAGCTGTTTCAAATGAGATCTGGGTAGCTAGCGCTAGGCATCATGGGATAAGGGGTAGCCTTGAGCCAGTAAACAGCTCTCGAGCTATAGAAGATGGCCGAGTCGGAGCTGAGGATCGGCTCTGATCCCAACCAGCAAGAAAGAAGGCGAGATGAAGACAACTAACATGGAACGTTATGGTAGGTACATAACTCCTTTTTTTATTTCTGAAAGTGAGGGCATAGGCAAACCCTATCTTTCTAATATTAGCACCATTATTAGAAATAAAAGCGATAATAGGAAATACTGTGTAGGTTATATTACCAAATTTAACAGGCACACTAATTTGATTAGAAAAAAACAACTGAAGAAAAGGGCTCTCTAAAAATTCTGACCATGAAATTAAGAAGTTAGTTGGTGAAAAAAGAGTTTTATATATAAGGAAGATGGAAGCTTGAATCAGGCATTCTGTCAGAAGAGGGAGTTATCTACTGCCAAGAAAGCTATCATGATTGTTTACTGCTGTTATATAAATATAGATAAAGAATATATACTACACCATATTACTAAACAAATTTGCATAAATGAGGTGGTGACCTAATTAATAGAACTGAAATAGCAGAGTATAAATGGATAAATTTCTTTAGAGCAGACTCACCATCAGGCGAAACACTGAATAGTATTAAACCTGTTTTGAAATATGTAACTGCTGATTTTTCAATCCTAAGGGCTGACCAGTCAGCAGTCACAGTGAAAGTGTGGGAGGGGGCCAAAGAATTTGAAAGCTGGCAGGTTGTTGTGTTGGGCAAGACATAACCTATAGAGCCTAAAGGCAACTGCAGCTGTGAGGAATTTGAGCATCTACTGTTATTGGTTAGTGCAATTTATGCAACTGTACTGTACCTACTGTTTTCTGTTTTGTTTCCACTTAAGTAGCACCTACTTTAAATTGTATAATCGTCCTAACCAAGTTTAACACATACGCTTTCTCAGGATCCATTCAGCCGTGTATTTGATTTTCATGTCGTAGTTTGTTAAATGTTCACTTAAAATTAAGTAGCCAGATGCACAGCCTTCTTTCACCTATTGTGCTGGCTTCCCAGTTGAGCAGCTGTGGATCATTTCCAGACTGCACTCTTAAGTAGTGAGCATTCCTTACATTCAGTGCTTCCGTGATTTAGCCTGTCAGTGAAGTCAGCTGCTACTGCTGAGAAGATGACATTTTTTTAAATTTTATTTTTATTTATTTTATTTTTTATTTTAACATTTGTTTACTGGGAAAGTTTGACTTGGGATGAGGCCAATTTTCAGCGGAGGCATGGGGAGAAATGCTCCAGATGCATATCTTTGAAACATGAGGAAACCGGAGCACCCAGAGGAAACCCACACGAACGCGGGGAGGACATGCAGAGACTGTACAGAAGGCATCCCAGACGAGAATCGAACCGGAGAACCTCTTGCTGTGAGGCGACAATGCTATCACTGCGCCACCTAGTCCTCAACTTGCTAAAAAGTAATTGTTTAAAACTTTTTTAAAACAACCGGAACCCTTAAACAGAACAGCGCACGCTTTAAACTCAATTAGTAAACATGGCATTTAGTATATGTAGAAGTGTAGTACAGTTGGAGCTTTTGCTCATTTACAGTCAGTCTAGGCGTCCGCTTGAATAAGTGGATTGTTCTTCAGTGTCATTCATCATCACGTCCTTCAAATGAACATGTTCCCTGTACATTTTTTTATCACACTTTTGTTCCAAAGCTGAAAACATTGTAACCAATGTTTGCTCATATCAAAGTCTGCATATGGTGCTAGTAGTAATGATTAGAATTTAAACAGTGCTTTTTTTTTTCAATAGCACAAATGTTTGCTTTCATGAGTGACTACAGTCTGGGCCTTGGCTTCAGATTTTATTTCTGTATCCTTTCCAAACACATTGTAAACCATGTTTTGTGAATCCCCTGTAAACCTTTTTTTTTTTTTTTTTTTTTTTTTTTTAATCTTGGAAGTAAGTACTGCCCCCATTGGCTCCTGTACCAACATCCAATTAACCCATCTGTTCCACAGTCATAGGAGAAATTCCCCATTTGTTCCACTGTCACAGGAGCCAGGGATTCCTGGGTAGATAAGATCCTGTGGTCCATTAGTTCCTGCCCTGGAATACCCCATGAACCCTAATTGCTAGAGGCAAGAATCAGCTGGCAAGGAGCTGGCCAGTCTTTATGGTCCTGTAGGTTGGCCTACCCTTCCTCAGTGGAGCACTCCCTCCCCTGCAGAAGCTTTCCACCATGACCCACAAGGTGTCTTGCACGTGGCAGCTCTGACTTGATAGTCTCAAGTTCCTTTTAGGTGTCATCCATGTGAAGAACTAATCCCACCACCACCAATGAGCAACCAGGCATCTGCCAGTCACTCCCATCCTCCCCTGCCAGCCAGCCAGTTTAAACCACTGTTCTATCTCATTTCACCTGCAGTGTAATCAAGGCTTTATCCCCGAGTGGCTGGCCCCTCTTAGCATATCTTGATTGGGACAGAGTTAGAACGTATGCAACCAATCCCTACTGTAGTTGGTATTGCATCCCTAGCAACTGGAGTTTGCTTTCTGAAACATTTTATGTAAATTAGTTGGTATAGAAAAGCACACGCAAGCCCTTCAAGGCAGGTGTCCTGAATCTGAGATTTGGTTGGTAATCTCATCAGTGAAGCTTGCGGTCATCTCAACACTGACATTTCGTTGAAAAACATCTTCTCCTACACCCTTTTTAAATTTTCAGTTGCTGAATCTCTAAGAATATCCACTGCTTTAAACAGCTTTGGTAGCTTCTGTTATACTTTCCTGTCTCTAATATCTTCTGTCAGTTAAACAGGCCTAAGATGGACTCTGTTGTTATTGTGTACCATTTGGATCATTTAGCTTTCCTTACAAAGACTGAATAACATGGTTGCTGAAGTGATAATTTTGGAAGTTGTACTTGAGCAGTGTAAACTTCCATTGGTGAGGTTGCATCTAGAATATTGTACACACATCAAGATTCACCACACACAGAGATTGACTTAGTGAGCGAAGAATGTGTAAGCAAGTGGTTATAGGGTTTACATCAGAATATTTCTCAGGTGACTAAGTACATTGTATCCTAGGAAAAAGGAGGAAGACGAGGAAACGTGACAGGAACATTTCTCAAAGAAGTGAATAAAGTACTAAATGGCAGCATCTTTCAGAGGAGAAACTTTGCAAGAACAAAGGGATGCCAAATGAAGATGGTGGTGATGTGTCAAATATGAGGACATTTTTGTTTTTTTTAATGGAAAGGGTTGTAGATGTATGAAGTATCCTTTCTTGGGAAGTTATGGAATAAAAAAATGTCAAGTTTCAAGATTACATGGGATGGGACACCTAGCTGTTGTAGTATAGCATAAGAGGAATGCATTCACTACCAGTGGAAGTGCTATTTCTGTTTTGGTAGTATGGTATGCTAACCAGATGTACCAAAAGCTGTTTATTTGGTAAATATCTTAAAATGTATTTATTTTTCTTTTAATTTTTTTTTGGTAGGATCTTACAGTCTGTGTGTCACGCAAGCAATATGAGATGGACCATGGTTGTAAACTGAGAGGCTTGCAGTCTGGGAACTATACTGTAAGAGTTCGAGCCACATCATTAGCTGGAAATGGTTCGTGGACTGAGCCCTCACATTTTTCTGTACCTGCAGGCAAGTGTAATATAATGGTTTTCAATAATAAATTTAGCAGAAAAAAAAATCATAAGGAACCTTTTGTGGCGAAATGTAATATTTGTAATGATGACAATTTTCTTTTTTTTTCCTCTCCTTCCAGCGGATCCACCGACCGGTTTTGCACCAGTTATTATTGCTTCTATAATAATATGCGCCATATTTGCATTTGTTGTCATACTGATTGCTGTGTTAGTGGTGAAAAAGAGGTGAGTTGTACTTTGTCTGAAATAGTATCAATGGATATTTAATCATGTGCTAGAAAGAATTTGCATTGTGTAATGAGCTTTTTGTTTACTGAATCTACATAGACATCTTTTAGTTAAAAGTATAATTATATGTGATTCCAGCTCCAGTGGTATAGTGATAAAGCCTAAATACGAGTCAGATGACCTGAAGAGAGGAAGGGAGATGTGATACGGCGTTGCCAGCTAGCATCTTTTCAGGGGAGGGGTATGGGAGCTTGAGCCCGTGGGTGCATGGTCCTGTAGATGACTACCTGGCGGAAACCAGAGATCACACAGGAGTGCTGGCTTCTGGTGGGGGGCAGGGCAACGCTTAAGGGATGTGCCATTTGCATTAGTGGCAACTCCCACACGTGCATTGCATGCCACACAATGGGAGTGTTACTGATCAGTCACCATGAGGTTAGGGCCAAAAGAAAAAAAAATGAACAGGCCCTGATGGCTGTCAAAATTACACTCCCTTTATTTTGCCATTGCCCTGTTATAATGAGAACAAATTTGGCAAGTTGACCAAAATCTAGACTGATCGCCTACAGACTCAAAAAGTTCAAAAAAGTGCACGAATTTAAGAAAGAAAAGACACTCATTCCATCATATTTTTAATAAGTCATCCTGTTAGAACTGGTTTTGGCTCCCTTTTTTCTAGTAAAATTGTGGTGCTGTCATCATACATGTCCTTGCTGCAGGAATTCAACAAATATATGGCTGTTAGCAGCTATAAGTTATTGGTCCTTGACATGATCTTTTCTACAGTTGGGCATCCCTGTGAGCATGAAGAAATGCAGTTCTGATTTTTGATTTTTAGAGAAAACCTGTGTTTTTTCTTGCCACTTAAAAGAAATGTAGTCTGCTGGCTTGTCACTTAGTAGTGCTGATTGCAAGTTTCCCCATATTTTTCTCTTATTGCTAAAGATTAATGTTTTATATTTAGCACTTTTACTCATGTTATCTGAGGAGAAAGTTACCAGTGGTTGATTTCCTTCAAGAATGCAACTGCAGTCATAACATGTGGGTTGTCCTGCCTCAGGCAGCCCTCGGTCGGCCGGATTCCAAAGTCTGGGTCCGACGTCGGCTGATGTCGCATTTCTCTCGGACGTCAGAGCGGCTAGAGTACATAAGCATCAGCCGACACCATTTTCTTCAGTCTTTCTTGCCGCGCAGTGCCCGAAGCAGAAGCAGTTCGCAAGTGCCGGTCGGTCAGCTCCTGTATTCTTCGATACCGAAGTCATCAAAAAAGCTAAGTACCCCATTGGGGACCTTTTCTTGCCTCAGCCGATGTCAGAAATTACTGAAAAAGTTAACAATTGTCTTTCTTGTGGTAAACAAATACCTCATAAGGATTTCCACTCTTACTGTCTTCCTTGCCTTGGCCCAGACCACGACGTCTCTGCCTGTGTAGCCTGTGCTCGCTTCAACAAGCGCACTCTCAGGCGCCGGGCAGAGTTCGCTGAAGATTTTTTCGGCGATAAATTTGCTTACACCATGCCGTCAGAACTTCCGACATCGCAAACTCCCAAGAAGCGAAAAGACCGGGACCGACATCCTCGGCCCGCGTCTACCACCGACCCCACGAGTGCTCCGGTTCCCTCTGAGACGGTCTCTCCACCGCTCCGAACCGAAGACACCGCATTACCGACTACTCCGATTCCGGACATCACTCCGACGCCAGTTATCGATTTTCCTCCGGATACTGAAACCGAGGAAATGCCCGAGACCATTGCTGTAGACAAGGTCACTCCTGCACGTGGAGCTGCCAGGCCTCCTATGGCCATGTCTATTAAGGCCTACACGAGGGCTAAGGCAGCCAGCAAAACAAAGCATCTTACTACTAAAACCTTACCTCAGCCTACTCCAGAGACACAAATTATGTCCATGTCTGCTGACTTAATTTCTATGATTAGAGGTTCACAGGCCCATCCTGAGAGAGGATCCCAGCCTCCTTCTGATAAAAGGCCCCGGGTTGAACCCTCTGACCCTATTCCTTCAGATGAACATTCTGAGGGCTCTGTCCACTCTGATAGCCAGGAAGAGCTCTTCCAGACCTATGAGGACTCGGATGCAGAAGATTCCATCCCCTCGGCCTCCCCTCCTGAGGATATTTCTTTTGGGGAAGGTCTGCATACCATGAGGGAACATTTCAAGTGGCAAGGACAGAAATTTTCTGATTCCAGAAAACGCCTTAGGACTTTCCTTAAGAAACCCCAGCACAGGCCCTTAGCTATTCCTCCTGTACTTGATGTTTTGGATGATTTATATTCTGACTCTAGTGCTACCCCTGATTCTCTTCCTCCTGCTCCAGCCAAGCCAGACAGGTATTACAGGGTCCCAGAAACTCATTCCCATTTATTCAGGGCCCATACTGCTGATTTGGAAACTATTTCACAGGGGCCTAAAGGAGTTTCAGCTTCCACCTCTAAAAATCCATTGCCCTCCAACAGGGAAGCTAGGTCATTAGAGAGATGGGGCAAAAAGGTTTACACATCCACTACCTTATCTATGAGAGCTTTGAATTGCCTTTTTCATATGTTACAATATCAGGATTTCCTGTTAGAAGATTTACAAAAAACATTAGCCACTCCTGATCCTTTAGACAGGAAGGCTTTGCAGGAAGCTGTACATAACACTCAGCAAGTAAGCAATCACTTCCTGCAGTGTGGATATGATGCACTGGAAGCTTCATGTAGGGCAGCTATGACAGGGGCAGTCATTCGTAGACATGCGTGGTTAAAGATCAACCTCTACCAGATCATGTAAAGGCAAAACTTCTGGATGCACCTTTGGAAAAGAACAAGCTTTTTGGTGCTAATGCTAAGGATGTGTTAAAGACTATCGAAGAAAAAGCAAAATCAGTTCAGACGGTGAAAGATTTCCTCCAGGTTCAACCCCCCAGATTCAGTAGGAATTGGCCTTCAAAAAACTGGTCCTTTCCTAATCCAGAAAAGTTTCAAAGGGGTAAAACAGACGTGGCCGAGGAAGAGGCCAATACAGAGGCCCTTACAGGGGACGACAATGGCAGCCAGGAAACCAAAGAAGTGACGCAGGGGTTTCACCTGCCCCACAGCCACAATCTCAATGACTTTCCTCTACTTCTGCCTACCAGGGAACAAATAGAAGCTCCCTTGGGCGGGAAATTATCTCTGTTTGCAGAAAATTGGCACAGACTGACAAAGGACAAATGGATTTTGGACATTATAGACCGAGGGTACAGGTTCCATTTTCATAGCTTGCCAAGAAAACAAGGCATGCCAAACCTACCACAAAACCAGAGGGCAGAGGCTATCAAGCAAATCACTCTGCTGACTCGGATGAAAGCAATAGAAAGAGTTCCACAACAAGAACAAGACCAAGGGTTTTACTCAAGACTGTTCCTTGTTCCAAGAAAAGAATCTCAATGGAGACCAGTACTGGACTTGTCCGCATTAAACACCTTTCTCATAGTACCAAAGTTCAAAATGCTGACTCTACAGCAACTCCTTCCCATGCTGGGCAAGGGGTCTTGGCTGATTACTCTGGACCTCAAGGAGGCATACCTGCATGTCCCTGTCAGACACAGCTGCAGAAGATACCTCAGATTTCTTGCAGGGCCAGAGCATTATCAATTCTCAGCATTGCCATTTGGCTTATCTACTGCGCCCAGAGTATTCACAAAATGCCTGGCTTCAGTAATTGCTCATTGCAGGCTCCAGGGGATACAAATTTACCTGTACCTGGACTACTGCCTCATACAAGCGGACGACAAATTGATGTTGACAAAAAACTTGGATTATGTCATACGATTACTTCAAGCTCTGGGATACACAGTCAACTTCCAAAAGTCAAGACTGCAGCCATCCCAGCAAATAATCTTCTTAGGAGCCAAACTAGACACAGCCTCTCAAATGGCTTACCTGACAGAAGACAAGCAAGAGAAGTTAACTCATTACTTCAAAGGTTTAGCAAAACTCACCCAGATGACTGCAAGGAGATTCCTACAGGCCTACAGGCTACATGGCATCCTGCATTCTCCTGGTTCCATTAGCATGACTACACATGAGAAAGCTTCAATGGTACCTAAAAAGCATTTGGTCTCAACACAGCAACAACTTGGAGACAATCATACCGCTCATTCCATGCCTACAAAAGGAATTCCTATGGTGGGCCTCGGTGAGCCAGGCAAACACAGGTATGTCATTCAAAAAAACATAGATAACACAGACCATGACCACAGACGCCTCAGACCTTGGATGGGGGGCGCACATGGAAGGCAGGTGTATACAAGGACAGTGGTCTCCAAAGGAAGCACATCTGCATATAAACCAAAAGGAAATGCTGGCAGTAATGCATGCCATCGAGGCCTTTCAACACCAACTTCAGCAAGGCCATTTACTGATACGGACAGACATCACCACTGTGATGTGGTACATAAACAAGCAAGGGGGCACCCACTCTTACCCCCTTTGCAGACTGACAATGCATCTTTGGGAGAAATCACTGAGCCTAAACATCCAGTTGCAATCCCAGTTTGTTCCAGGCAAAGACAATGTGTTGGCGGACAGCCTAAGCAGGAATTTCACAGATCCACACGAGTGGAGGTTACATCCGAAGGTCTTCACACAACTCACTTCGACATGGGGTAGGCCAGAAGTGGACCTGTTTGCCTCTCACCTCAACCATCTTCTACCAAAATTTTGCACAAGGACATACCATCCAAAAGCTTGGAAAATAGATGCTCTCTCATTCAACGGGAACTTCCTAACAATCTATGTATTTCCACCTCTGCCACTGATGACCTCAGTATTACTAAAGATCAAAGCAGAGGGACCCAAGGGAATCATAATAGCTCCGGACTGGCCAAGACAACACTGGTACCCACTACTACGGAGCATATGTCACATCAGGAGGTGGGCCCTTCCCCAATGGCCTCTACTTTTGACTCAACGTAATTTCGAAACAGTGCATCCAAACCTTCAGACACTGCAGCTAACAGCCTGGGAGATCCCATAAATAACCTCAACCTATCTCTCTCCAAGGAAGTTCAGCGGATACTAACAAAGGCTCGAAGACCATCCACCAGAAAGGTTTACTTAGCAAAGTGGAAAAGATTCAGCAATTGGAATACCAGCAAGGGACATGATGCATCATTGTTGAACATCCCACTCATCTTGGAATATTTGGCAGATATGCTAAAGAACGGCCTCTCATATTCTTCCATAAAGATACATGCATCGGCTATTTCAGCTAGATACAACACTGATCCTCCTGTTTTTTCACACCCTTTGCAAAGGCAATTCCTCAGGGGAATCACGAACATTAAGCCACCAAGAAAGGCCCCAGTGCCAGCCTGGGACCTCAGTTTTGTCCTAGAAAAACTGACTCTACCTCCATTTGAGCCAGCAGCTTCAGTTGACTTGCAATTTCTCTCATGGAAGACAGCTTTCCTGTTGGCAATTACCTCAGCAAGAAGGGTTTCGGAACTACAGGCCCTAATGGCAATACCACCATTCATAATTTTTCACAGAGACAGGGTTTCATTAAGGACCAACCCTACTTTTATGCCAAAGGTGGTATCTAGGGTTTCTTTAAATCAAGCCATTCATCTGCCTGCTTTCTTCCCCAATCCTGAGAATAAGGGGAAAGACTGTTGCATACCTTGGACATTCACAGACAACTTCGATACTACCTGGACAGAACCAAGGCCAGTAGGAAGTCTGAACAACTTTTTGTAGCTTACGCCCCTGCAGTCCAAGGAAAAGCAATTTCAAAACAGACTATTTCAAAATGGATTGGACATTGCATCAGATTCTGTTATTCCTTTCATGGAAAGACTGTTCCAGCCAATGTCAGACCACATTCCACCAGAGCTATAGCCACCTCTACAGCATTCTTAAGAGGGGTGCCTACTAAGGACATTCTAGAAGCTGCTACATGGAGCTCCGTGCATACATTCTCCAAACACTACAATCTCTCTCTATACTCCAGATCCAGAGCAGGCTTTGCTTCGGCAGTCCTGCAGGGTTTGATTGCCACACCATCTTTTTCCTAGAGCATTCCTCCTCCCCCAGCTAAGTTATGGTATTCTACCCACATGTTATGACTGCAGTTGCATTCTTGAAGGACATAGTACAGTTTTGTACCTACCATAAATGTAGATGTCCGATAGACATGCAACTGCAGTCGGATTTTCCCTCCCTCCATACCCCTCTATGCCTAGGGTCCACTCCTATCCCTGTTACTCTTAGCTGGGGATATCTGTTATGGTGTATTTGTTTTATTGCTCATTTATTTGTCTGGAATCCTGTTTTTGTCTTCCAATTTGATTACAGCCTTCCTTGGAGGGCACCTGGCATCTGGGGCAAGAAACACTGAAGAAAATGGCGTCGGCTGATGCTTATGTACTCCAGCCGCTCTGACGTTGGAGAGAAATGCGACATCAGCTGACGTCGGACCCAGACTTTGGAATCCGGCCGACTGAGGGCTGCCTGAGGCAGGACAACCCACATGTTATGACTGCAGTTGCATGTCTATCTGACATCTACATTTATGGTAGGTACAAAACTGTACTTTTCTGTAGGCTTCATATTTTTCCAGAAGACTTATTTGCAATGTTTTTGTTAGAGACTGAGTGTGGTATATTTAAATATTGCTTTGGCTTCTGCTATAAATGTAGTGTCAACAGTACATATTCGGAGAAGCAAACACATTACCAAAGAATTGTCAGTAGCTCAGTAGGTAACATACTCGCCATTTGGGTGTAGAAGGCTGAGTTCTAGTCTTACACCAGGAAGATCGATTGCTGACCCTGCAGTGCAGCGTAAGGGGGCTGCTTTACTCCTGAGTGTAATTCTCTGTATGAGACATTAAACTGAGGATAACATCTGCTTGACTTGGTGGTAGCTCAGGTGTATGTAAAAGATCTCAGTGTCTATCAAAAAGAGTAGGGGTTCTTTACTTAAAACATTATTTACAATACTGTTTACAAATTTACATATTTACAATTTATACAGTGTACACTTTTCCATTCCTTTTTGTTATTGTCATACAATCATAAATATATTTTCATTATCCTTATTTGGCCCCCACTTTTTCCAGAACCACCATCTAATTTACTGCTACTCTCCATTTACCATTAAACATGATTTCATTGTTCCATTCATTCCAAATGGTCCACACGGTGTAAAATAGTCCTATATGTATTCTGCTAACATATTCCTTATTTGTATGGCTTTAAGGTCCATACCTAGTCATATCCATATTTTTCATGTACCTCCTTTATATTTTCAAAGAACTTTGTCACATTTTTCCACAGTTTTGCAACCCTTTTATACATTGTAAGAAAATACTTTCTGTAGCTTCTTTACCACATTAGATACAAACTCTCTCACTGACTTTTTTATGGCTATTTCCTTTTACTGATAATTTATTAAGTGCTAATCTCCATTAAAAATGTTGACAATGTACTTTGCTTATTACACCATGCTTTCAATTTTGATTCACTAGCTCAACCCAAGATTTAGCGTAATGTTCATGATATTTTTATACCACACTTTCTATTCATTTTCTATTTCAGCAATTTTTATTTTCCATAAAATATTTTTCTTGCTATCATTTCATTTCTTCATTTACACATTCTTTTCTTCTTTTGAATGTTTTTAACATATCCCAATGCCACCCATATTTGTACTTTAGTAAATTTACTGCTAACATCTCATTTTTATCATTTATACAAAACAAAACTTAACACTTGAGGTTATTAATACTAAACTTCCATCTTCCGTATCCATACATAAGATTCCTAACTTCACTGGATTCTGTCTTGAACCCTATATAAAAGAAAAACTTTCTTGTAGTATTTCTTTTCATAGGTTACTGACTATATAAATACTGGCTAAATATGCAGTATTTCCTATAACTGAATTAATCAAATAAAACTTTCTATTAAATTATAGCTTGTATGCTTTATTTCACCTGTTTTCCTATTCCATTGTTCATCACTTGCATTTTTACCCTGAAATCATATTCCTGACACAGAGATTTTTCATAAAAAAAAAACTACTACTCTTATCTTTGTCACCCAGTCCTTTACTTTTTTTTTCTTTATGTAAAAGTCATGCCTGTTATGTTTAAAAATTTGATGTACATACCATGTGACTTGTTTCATACAAACTTTTCTCGTAATCAATATAGTAACGTCTGCATAAGTAAACATTACTGGAATTTTTATCTCTTCATTAGCAGTACAAGTAGGACCTTTAATATGCAAATTTATATCCTTAATACATTCATAATTGAAGCAAATAATACCACTACTTATAGGACATCCCTTATGTATGCCATTCTTTATATCTATTTTTTGCTTAACCATCCATTAACTAAAAATTCTTTATTTTAATTATATTCAGAACAAACATTCTTAATTTTTTCACTAATATTCTACTGTTTCCATAATTGTCCACAAAAGTTCATGTTGCACCGTAGCAAATGTTTTATTTAAATCTCCTGTCATGATCTAGGTTTCGTCAGTCCTTTTTATAATCTCCTCCACAATGTCCCTTACTAATAATAATGGTTATTGACATCCTTTTCCCTTAGCTTCCATAATAATTTCATTTTACTTTCCATTCTCTTCTAAATTATTTTCATAAAAATCCTAGTGCAGATTTTTGACTCTGAGATAAAGTCTGGAGAATCTTGAAGGCAATAGATATTTGCTTTGTAGAAATAATGAGGCAGTACTTGGAATAGAAAACTGAAGTGCTAAGTCCTCATAGCAATAAGTCGGTAAAGAAAATCTGAAGGTCATCAGACACAAGTCTTTAAAGGTGTAAAGCTTTCTTCTTAATATGATGTCCTTCAAGAATGCAACTGCAGTCATAACACTGCCTCAGGCAGCCCTCGGTCGGCCGGATTCCAAAGTCTGGGTCCGACGTCGGCTGATGTCGCATTTCTCTCCGACGTCAGAGCGGCTGGAGTACATAAGCATCAGCTGACGCCATTTTCTTCAGTCTTTCTTGCCACGCGGTGCCCGAAGCAGAAGCAGTTCGCAAGTGCCGGTCGGTCAGCTCCTGTATTCTTCAATTCCGAAGTCATCAAAAAAGCTAAGTACCCCGTTGGGGACCTTTTCTTGCCTCAGCCGATGTCAGAAATTACTGAAAAAGTTAACAATTGTCTTTCTTGTGGTAAACAAATACCTCATAAGGATTTCCACTCTTACTGTCTTCCTTGCCTTGGCCCAGACCACGACGTCTCAGCCTGTGTAGCCTGTGCTCGCTTCAACAAGCGCACTCTCAGGCGCCGGGTGGAGTTCGCTGAAGATTTTTTCGGCGAAAAATTTTCCTATACAATGCCGTCGGAGCTTCCGACATCGCAAACTCCCAAGAAACGAAAAGACCGGGACCGACATCCTCGGCCCGCGTCTACCACCGACTCCACGCCAAAACCTACCGCGAGTGCTCCGGTTCCCCCTGAGACGGTTTTTCCACCGCTCCGAACCAAAGACACCGCATTACCGACGACCCCGATTCCGGATATCACTCCGCCAGTTATTGATTTTCCTCCGGATACCGAAACCGAGGAAATGCCCGAGACCATTGCTGTAGATAAGGTCACTCCTGCACGTGGAGCTGCCAGGCCTCCTATGGCCATGTCTATTAAGGCCTACACTAGGGCTAAGGCGGCCAGCAAGACCAAGCATCTTTCTGCTAAAGCCTTACCTCAGCCTACTCCAGAGACGCAAATTATGACTATGGCTGCTGACTTAATTGCTATGATTAGAGGTTCACAGGCCCATCCTAAGAGAGGATCCCAGCCTCCTTCTGATAAAAGGCCCCGGGTTGAACCCTCTGATCCTATTCCTTCAGATGAAGATTCTGAGGACTCTGTCCACTCTGATGGCCAGGAAGAGCTCTTCCAGACCTATGAGGAATCTGATGCAGAGGATTCCATCCCCTCTGCCTACCCTCCTGAGGATATTTCTTTTGGGGAAGTTCTGCATACTATGAGGGAACATTTCAAGTGGCAAGGCCAGGAATATTCTGATTCCAGAAAGCGCCTTCAGACTTTCCTTAAAAAGCCCCAGCACAGGCCCTTAGCTATTCCTCCTGTGCTTGATGTTTTGGATGATTTATATTCTGACTCTAGTGTTACCCCTGACTCTCTCCCTCCTGCTCCAGCCAAGCCAGACAGGTATTACAGAGCCCCTGAAACACATTCCCATTTATTCAGGGCCCATACTGCTGATTTGGAAACTATTTCCCAGGGACCTAAAGGTGTTTCAGCTTCCACCTCTAAAAATCCTTTGCCCTCCAACAGGGAAGCTAGGTCATTAGAGAGGTGGGGTAAAAAGGTTTACACCTCCATTACTTTATCTATGAGAGCTTTGAATTGCCTTTTTCATATGTTACAATATCAGGATTTCCTGTTAGAAGATTTACAGAAAACATTGGCCTCTCCTGATCCTTTAGACAGGAAGTCTTTGCAAGAAGCTGTACATAACTCTCAGCAAGTAAGCAATCACTTCCTGCAGTGTGGATATGATGCACTGGAAGCTTCATGTAGGGCAGCTATGACAGGGGCAGTCATTCGTAGACATGCATGGTCAAAAGATCAACCTCTACCAGATCATGTAAAGGCAAAACTTCTGGATGCACCTTTGGAAAAGAACAAGCTTTTTGGTGCTAATGCTAAGGATGTGTTAAAGTCCATCGAGGAAAAAGCAAAATCAGTTCAGACGGTGAAAGATTTCCTCCAGGTTCAACCCCCCAGATTCAGTAGGAATTGGCCTTCAAAAAACTGGTCCTTTCCTAATCCTGAAAAGTTTCAAAGGGGTAAAAACAGACGTGGCCGAGGAAGAGGACAATACAGAGGTCCTTACAGGGGACGACAATGGCAGCCAGCAAACCAAAGAAGTGACACAGGAGTTTCACCTGCCCCACAACCACAATCTCAATGACTTTCCTCTACTTCCGCCTACCAGGGAACAAATAGAAGCTCCCTTGGGCGGGAAATTATCTCTGTTTGCAGACAATTGGCACTGACTGACGAAGGACAAATGGATTTTGGACATTATAGACCGAGGTTACAGGTTCCACTTTCATACTTTACCAAGAAAACAAGGCATGCCAAACCTACCACAAAACCAGAGGGCAGAGGCTATCAAGCAAATCTCTCTGCTGACTCGGATGAAAGCAATAGAAAGAGTTCCACAACAAGAACAAGGCCAGGGGTTTTACTCAAGACTGTTCCTTGTTCCAAGAAAAGAATCTCAATGGAGACCAATACTGGATTTGTCCGCAGTAAACACCTTTCTCATAGTACCAAAGTTCAAAATGCTGACTCTACAGCAACTCCTTCCCATGCTGGGCAAGGGGTCTTGGCTGATTACTCTGGACCTCAAGGAGGCATACCTGCATGTCCCTATCAGACACAGCTGCAGAAGATACCTCAGATTTCTTGCAGGGCCAGAGCATTATCAATTCTCAGCATTGCCATTTGGCTTATCTACTGCCCAGAGTATTCACAAAATGCCTGGCTTCAGTAATTGCTCATTGCAGGCTCCAGGGGATCCAAATTTACCCGTACCTGGACGACTGCCTCATACAAGCGGACGACAAATTGATGTTGACAAAAAACTTGGACTATGTCATACGATTACTTCAAGCTCTGGGATACACAGTCAACTTCCAAAAGTCAAGACTTCAGCCATCCCAGCAAATAATCTTCTTAGGAGCCAAATTAGACACAGCCTCTCAAATGGCTTACCTAACAGAAGACAAGCAAGAGAAGTTAACTCATTATTTCAAGGTTTGGCAAAACTTACCCAGATGACTGCAAGGAGATTCCTACAGGCCCTGGGTTACATGGCATCCTGCATTCTCCTGGTTCCATTAGCAAGACTACACATGAGAAAGCTTCAATGGTACCTAAAAAGCCTATGGTCTCAGCACAGCAACAACTTAGAGACAACCATACCGCTCATTCCATGCCTACAAAAAGAATTCCTATGGTGGGCCTTGGTAAGCCAGGCAAACACAGGTATGTCATTCAAAAAACCACAGATAACACAGACCATAACCACAGACGCCTCAGACCTTGGATGGGGGGCGCACATGGAAGGCAGGTGTATACAAGGACAATGGTCTCCAAAGGAAACACATCTGCACATAAACCAAAAGGAAATGCTGGCAGTAATGCAACACCAACTTCAGCAAGGCCATTTACTGATACGGACAGACAACACCACTGTGATGTGGTATATAAACAAGCAAGGGGGCACCCATTCTTACCCCCTTTGCAGACTGACAATGCATCTTTGGGAAAAATCACTGAGCCTAAACATTCAGTTACAATCCCAATTTGTTCCAGGCAAAGACAATGTGCTGGCGGACAGCCTAAGCAGGAATTTCACAGATCCACACGAGTGGAGGTTACATCCGAAGATCTTCACACAGCTCACTTCAACATGGGGCAGGCCAGAAGTAGACCTATTTGCCTCTCACCTCAACCATCATCCACAAAAATTCTGCTCAAGGACATACCATCCACAAGCTTGGAAAATAGATGCTCTCTCATTCAACTGGAACTCCCTAAAAATCTATGCATTCCCACCTCTGCCACTGATGACCTCAGTATTACTAAAGATCAAAGCAGAGAGACCCAAGGGGATCCTAATAGCTCGGGACTGGCCCAGACAACACTGGTATCCACTACTGCGGAGCATATGTCACACCAAGAAGTGGGCCCTTCCCCAATGGCCTCTATTTTTGACTCAACACAACTTCAAAACAGTGCATCCAAACCTTCAGACACTGCAGCTAACAGCCTGGGAAATCCCATGAATAATCTCAACCTCTCTCTCTCCAAGGAAGTTCAGCGGATACTAACAGAGGCTCGAAGACCATCCACCAGAAAGGTTTACTCAGCAAAATGGAAGAGATTCAGCATTTGGAATACCAGCAAGGGACATGATGCATCATTATTGAACATCCCACTCATCCTGGAATATTTGGCAGATATGCTAAAGAATGGACTCTCATATTCTTCCATAAAGATGCATGCATCAGCTATTTCAGCTAGATATAACACTGATCCGCCTGTCTTTTCACATCCTTTGCTAAGGCAATTCCTCCGGGGAATCAAGAACATTAAACCACCAAGAAAGGCTCCAGTGCCAGCCTGGGACCTCAATTTTGCCCTAGAAAAACTGACTCTACCTCCATTTGAGCCAGCAGCTTCAGTTGACTTGCAATTTCTCTCATGGAAGACAGCTTTCCTGTTGGCAGTTACCTCAGCAAGAAGGGTTTCGGAACTACAGGCCCTAATGGCTATACCACCGTTCATAATTTTTCACAGAGACAGGGTTTCATTAAGGACCAACCCTACTTTTATGCCAAAGGTGGTATCTAGGGTTTCTTTAAATCAAGCTATTCATCTGCCTGCTTTCTTCCCCAATCCTGAGAATAAGGGGGAAAGACTGTTGCATACCTTGGACATTCACAGACAACTTCGATACTACCTGGACAGAACCAAGACCAGTAGAAAGTCTGACCAACTTTTTGTGGCTTACGCCCCTGCAGTCCAAGGAAAAGCAATTTCAAAACAGACCATTTCAAAATGGATTGGACATTGCATCAGATTCTGTTATTCATTTCATGGAAAGACTGTTCCAGCCAGTGTCAGACCACATTCCACCAGAGCTACAGCCACCTCTACATCATTCTTAAGAGGGGTGCCTACTAAGGACATTCTAGAAGCTGCTACATGGAGCTCCGTGCATACATTCTCCAAACACTACAATCTCCCTCTATACTCCAGATCCAGAGCAGGCTTTGCTTCGGCAGTCCTGCAGGGTTTGATTGCCACACCATCTTTTTCCTAGAGCATTCCTCCTCCCCCAGCTAAGCTATGGTATTCTACCCATATGTTATGACTGCAGTTGCATTCTTGAAGGACATAGTACAGTTTTGTACCTACCATAAATGTAGATGTCCGATAGATATGCAACTGCAGTCGGATTTTTCCTCCCTCCATACCCCTCTATGCCTAGGGTCCACTCCTATCCCTGTTTCTCTTAGCTGGGGATATCTGTTATGGTGTATCTGTTTATTGCTCATTTACTTGTCTGGAATCCTGTTTTGTCTTCCAATTTGATTTCAGCCTTCCTTGGAGGGCACCTGGCATCTGGGGCAAGAAACACTGAAGAAAATGGCGTCGGCTGATGCTTATGTACTCCAGCCGCTCTGACGTCGGAGAGAAATGCGAAATCAGCCGACGTCGGACCCAGACTTTGGAATCCAGCTGACCGAGGGCTGCCTGAGGCAGGACAACCCATATGTTATGACTGCAGTTGCATATCTATCGGACATCTACATTTATGGTAGGTACAAAACTCTACTTTTCTTAATGTAAACAGCATATAACTGCAAAAATATTCCCTGGGATACAGTAACCCCTACACTAAGTGTACACTGTTCTGAATGAATAAGACAGCACAGACATCACTCCTACCATCTTTCTCCTAATTTTAGTTTTCCTACTGATATTCTTGTGGCTTTAAATATAGTATTCCATCTAGTCCTAAAACTGACTGTGAATTAACTTACCCAAGTACATTATTTAATTCATATAAGGAAATAATTTTCCACTTCTTTATTTTCTTTACTGTTAACTTTATAACATTCAGTTCTTTTTTGTACTTTCTATCTTGAAACATTTCCTTTACATAATTTATTATGATATTTGTAGTTTGTTCCTGAGATAATCGTACTTCTTCTCAGTCTTGATTTTCTCTCTTTATACTGGTATTTTCTTTATCTGTGCTACTCAAGCTGATACTACTACTCTCTTACATTATATCTTTGCTTGAGTAATGTTGGTGTCTTATGGCTTTTCCTGGTTAGGGGTCGCCACAGTGGAACTCCGGTCCGCTAATGATTTGCAGTTGATTTTTACGTACCGGCTTGCCAGGCCTGACGCACAACCTTCAACGAAGGTACGCCCATTCATGCATGTCTCCACGCAGAAGACGCTCTAGCTGAGAATCAAACCGGACAGCGTCTTACTGTGAGGCGACAATAATTTTTTTAATTTTTCTTGATTCTTTTAATACATTATCCATTCTGTTGCATAATATTCTCTGTCATTGCTTTCCAAATCTTTTGAAGCATCTGTATACATTAGTTTGTATTTTTTTCCACTTTTCATACATCTGACTGCCACTTTAAATCATTTTTCTTTGTTTTAAAACTTAGCCACTACTTGGGGCCAGTTTTTATAACACAGTCTCTTGGAAATGTGAGTTTCCATAATTGCATATTTATTTTCTTTCAATTTACATTCTATAATTTTTATTCTTCTTTTGGCTGCTCCCATCAGGGAACGCCACAGCAGATCAACTGTTTCCATTTCTTCCTGTCCTCTGCATCTTGCTCTGTCACACCAACCACCTGCATGTCCTCTCTCATCACATCCATAAACCTTATCTTAGACCTTCCTCTTTTCCTGTTACCTGGCAGCTTCATCCATAGCATCTTTTTCCCAATATACTCTGCATCCCACCTCAGCACATGTCCAAACGAACGTAATCTTGCCTCTCTGGCTTTGTCTCCAAACCTTCCAACCTGGGCTGACCCTCTAATATACTTATTCCTAATCCAGTCCATCCTCATCGCACCCAGTGCAAATCTTAACATCTTCAACTCTGCCACATCAAGCTCTGACTCCTGCCTTTTTGTCAATACCACTGTCTCCAACCCATATAACATAGCTGGTCTCACTACCCTTTTGTAGACCTTCCCTTTCACTCTTACAGGTACTCGTCTGTCACAAATCACTCCTGACACTCTTCTCCACCCACTCCATCCTGCCTGTACTCTCTTCTTCACCTCTCTTCCACACTCACCATTACTCTGAACTGTTGATCCCAAGTATTTAAACTCATCCACCTTCGCCACCTCTACTCCCTGCATCCTCACCATTCCTCTATCCTCCCTCTCATTCACACACATATTCTGTCTTAGTCCTGCTGACCTTCATTCCTCTTCTCTCTAGAGCATATCTCCACCTCTCCAGGGTCGTCTCCACCTGTACATTCTATAATTTTTATTAATTTTCAAAATCTGATAAAGTCTTTATTTTCCTGTAGCTCTTTCCATACGGCTGATCTGAAAAGCATGTTACAAGCATCTTTCCCTCAGGGTATATTTAAACCTTGTGATACAATAAAATATATTTCAGTCTTGTATGTACCTTGACTGTATGTCTGCAAATTATTATTGTAAATATTGCCACATTTTGTAACTTCAAAAATGTTCTTAACATTTTATTTTTTTCTGTCAAATCACAAAGTCTCCCATTATTATTGTAATCATATTAATTACTGCATAGTCCGGAATTTTATGAAATAAATTATTTTTCTTTACTTGTAGTATAGGCATACAGTGCTATAATTCTGTATACCTGATTATGCCATCTGAGATCTACAATAGTTGATCTTCCCATCATTGCCAGTGTTACATTCAGTATTTTCACTGACTTCCTACAAAGTACAGCGATGCCAGAATTCTTTTCCTAGGTTCCATATTGTATATCCTCCCTAAAGGTTCTTTGCTTGTAATTTCTCTTTCTTGTGTCCAAAATCTTATATATTCCAATACTACATCAAAATCACATTTACTACACCAATTTAGGATGCATGTTCTTCCAGTTAAATGTTTAATACTATTTACGTTTACTGAATGAGCTCTAAAGTTCTCATTATATCTGTGTTGTAGCTTACCAGAAATTATGTAAATATAAAGTATTTCTCATTTGCATTACCCATTTCCTTTCTTTCTCTTTTGCACTTATCCCTTTAGACTTTCTTTTTCTGTCTCTTACTATTTTGTGATTTACCTTTCAGTCTTTTCCAGATGTTCATCGTGTTATACTGCTGCAGTCATTACACTTGGGTTATCCTGCCGTGAGGCGGTTCCCCAGTCGGCCTGAGTTCCAAAGTCTTGGTCCGGCGTCGGTTACTGTCACCTCCTCCCTGACGTCAGTGTGGCAGGGGTATAAAAGATGCAGCCGACGCTATTTTATTCAGTCTTTCTTGCCACGTGGTGGCTGAAGCAAAAGCAGTTCGTAAGTGCCGGTCGGCCGACTCCTGAAATTTTTATTCCGAATCCAGAACCAAAATCTTCTACAAAGCTAAGTACCCCATTGGGGAAACTTTTTCTTGCCTCAGACCGATGTCAGTAAAAGTTAATCATTGTATTTCTTGTGGGAAGCAAATACCTCATAAGGATTTTCATTCTTATTGTATCCCATGCCTAGGCCCAGACCACGACGTCACTGGTTGTCGGTTTTGTGCTAGGTTTAACAAGCACACTATTAAACGTCGGTTTGATTTTGCCCGACATTATTTCGGCAGAAAATTCAATTACACCATGCCGTCGGAACTTCCGATGACCATTATACATAAAAAGTGCAAAGATAAGGACAGGCATCCGAGGTCCAAAACTGACTACGAAGCCTCTTCTAGGCCAGTCGCTGGTTTTCAGCGAGGCGACTTCACAGCCCCTGACGACCGCTTCTGCAGAACCACAGGTCGCCTCAGACTACGATGTGGAGATGGCTGGGGCTTTGGACACACAAGTTTTTCAGCCTACCGAGACTAACCCTACAGAGGGATCCGGATTAGCTGAGCAACCCGCAGTTTCAGAGGGTGTCTTCAGACCTACTCAGTTAAGCATTAAACCCTCTGCTAAGTCTAAGACTCTCTTAAAAACAAAGAAAGAAACAGCATTCTCCAGGACAGGCCTCTATGCCTAAGAAAGAAATGCTCAAAATGGCCAAAGACCTACTCACTCTAATCAGAGGTTCACTTCCCCCTCCTGGTAAAAGGCTTAGACAGGATGCAGGCTATGACTCATCCGACCAGGTGTCCATTTCTTCAGATTCATCCTCAGACCTAGGATATTCTTTACCCTCTTATGAGGATTCTGATGCTGAGCAATCAATTCCATCAGCCTCTCCGCCTGAGGACTACTCTTTTGGGGGAAACCTTACATACCATGATGGAGCATTTCCATTGGGAAGGCCATGATTACTCAGAATCCAAGAAAAGGCTCAGAGACTTCCTTTTATTACCTCAACACAGACCCCTAGCTATCCCGCCAGTGTTGGACATTGCGGATGATGTGTATACTGAATCCAGCTTAAATCCTGATTCCTTATCTCCAGCCCCAGTTAAACCTGACAGATACTACAGAGTCCCTGACTCTCACAAATTTCTGTATAAAAGCCCAGTTGCTGACCCTGAAACTATTTCTCAGGGACCCAAAGGAGTTAAGGCCTCATCAGCAAAGAATCCAGTTCCCTCGGACAGAGATGCCAGAGCATTAGACAGATGGGGAAAGAAAGTATATACGTCTGCAACTTTAGCAATGAGAGCCTTAAATTGCCAATTTCATATGTTAAAATATCAGCAATTTCTGATGTCTCATTTGAAACAAAAAATGCTTCCAGATTCAGATCCTCCTAACATTAAAGAAATGCAGGATTTATTGCATGCTGCTGAACAAGTGGGAAAACGTACTTTGCAATGTGGTTTTGATTCTTTAGAGGCCTCCTGTAGAGCAGCAGTTACAGGCTCTGTCATTAGAAAGCATGCTTGGTTAAAAGAACATACATTACCAGTTCATGTAAAGCAAAATTATTGGATGCACCTTTGCAGCAGGATGTGTTATTTGGAGTTAAGGCAGAAGAGGTATTAAAGAAAATGGAGGATAAGGCAAAATCTATGCAAACGGTGAAGGATTTCTTATAGGTTCAGCCTCCTCGATTTAGCAGAAATTGGCCAATAAAGAATTGGTCCTTTCCAGTTACAGACAGACCTCAAAGGGGCAGATACAGACATCCAAGAGGTGGAGGTCAACCACAAGGTCCTTACAGGCCTCGACAGTGGGATGCGCCAGGCCAGAAAGAAGGGGAAGACAGGCCCCAACCATATAAAAAGCAACCCCAATGACTTCCCACTACAGCTGCCAAACAGCTCTCTCTTGGCAGCCCCCTTGGGAGGAAAACTGGCACTTTTCTATCACAGTGGCAAATGATCACCAAAGACAAATGGGTTCTCAACATTGTATCTCAAGGTTACAGGTTCCACTTTCACACTCTGCCAAGGTTAAAAGGTATGCCAAATCTGTCACAAAATCAATGGGCAGAGGCTCGAAAACAAGTTACAGCACTCAGACATGGGAGCTATTCAAAAGGTACCACCACAGGAACAAGGACAAGGATTTTACTCGAGACTCTTTCTGGTGCCCAGAAAAGACAAAGCCTGGAGGCCCATTCTGGATCTTTCTTCTCTAAACACTTACCTGGATGTTCCAAAATTCAAAATGTTGACACTACAGCAGCTTCTTCCCATGCTAGGCAAGAAAGCTTGGCTCGTGACCTTGGACCTCAAGAAGGCATACCTGCATGTCCCTGTCAGACAAAATTGCAGAAGATACCTCAGATTCATAGCTGGTTCAATGCACTATCAATTCTATGCACTGCCCTTTGGCTTATCTACTGCGCCCAGGGTCTTCACAAAGTGTCTGGCACCAGTAATTGCATTTTGCAGACAGAAAGGAATTCAGATTTATCCGCACCTGGACAACTGCCTGATTCAAGCAGAGAGCAAGGATATTCTTCTAAGGCATCTGGCGTTTGTAAAAAAGTTAAGTTGCCTAGGGTACACAGTAAACGAAAAGAAATCAAAACTTGTGCCCTCACAAGAGATAATATTCCTGGGTGCCAGCTTGAACACAACAGCCCAGATGGCTTATCTCATGCCAGACAAGCAAGGACAATTGACGCAGTACTTTCAATTAATGGCAACAAACACACAACTCCCTGTAAGAAAAATTCTCCAGGCCTTGGGTTACATGGCATCTGGCATACTAATTATTCCATATGCCAGACTGCATATGAGGAAACTACAATGGTACCTAAAGAGTGTATGGTCTCAACACTGTCAAAGTTTGGAAACCATTATACCACTAATTCCTTGCCTTCAACAGGAGTTTCGATGGTGGGCTCAAGCTTATCACCTCAACAAGGGACAGCCTTTTACTCAACCCACAGCCAGGCAAACACTGACAACAGATGCATCGGATTATGCCTGGGGAGCACACATGGCAGGAAAATGTATTCAGGGCGAGTGGCCCGCAGAACAAAGGCATCTTCACATCAATCAAAAAGAGATGCTAGCTGTACAAAATTCCCTTATAGCTTTCAAGGACCTGCTGCATTCGGGACAACTACAACTAAAGACAGACAACACCACAGTTATGTGGTACATAAGCAAGGGGGCACTCACTCCTACCCCCTCTGCAGACAAGCCATGACCTTGTGGAACACAGCTCTAGACTACCAAGTTCTTCTGCAAGCACAATTCCTGCCAGGAGAGAAAAACACACTGGCAGACGACCTAAGCAGAAAGATCATGGATCCCCACGAATGGGAATTAAATGCACAAGTATTCAGAATGATAACACAAAAATGGTGGAGCCCAGACATAGATCTGTTTGCATCCCCAATGAACTACCAGCTACAGAAATTCTGCACAAGGAGTTACCATCCACAAGCATGGAAAGTGGATGCCCTCTCATTCAGCTGGAAAAACCTACAAGTATACGCTTTCCCACCACTACCTTTCCTTCCAAAGATACTCATAAAAGCCAGACAAGAAGAGCCAAAGATGATCCTGATTGCACCAGATTGGCCACGACAACACGGTTGCACAATCTTAAAGAATTTAGCACAAGGGCCACCCTGGATTTTGCCTCAAATCCCACATCTGCTGACTCAGCACAACAATCAGATACTCCACAGCCAGTTAAAGACCTTAAACCTAGCTGCATGGAAGATTCCTTAGTAAAGCAAGCAATGCCTCTCTCCAAAGCGGTTGTGGATGTCATTCTGGAGGCCAGAAGGCTTAGTACCAGGAAAGCCTATTCGGATAAATGGAAGAGATTCTGTGCCTGGAACCAGGCTCACAACCTTTACCCTCTTGTCCCAAACATTCCTCAGATACTACAGTATTTAACTGAAATGCGGGACAAAGGCCTCTCCTTTTCATCCATCAAGATCCACGCCTCTGCCATGTCTGCTCATTACAGCACAGATCCACCAGTTTTCTCTAATCCTTTGCTAAAACAGTACCTCAGAGGGGCTAAAAACATAAGAATGCCCCCTAGATCACCTACTCCAACTTGGGACCTCAACTTTGTTTTGGAAAAATTAACTTTACCTCCTTTTGAGCCAGCTAGCACAGCAGAATTAAAATATATCTCTTGGAAAACTGCTCTGCTCCTGGCAGTAACATCAGCACGAAGAGTTTCAGAATTACAGGCACAAATGGCAGTGGAACCTTTCCTCATTTTCCACCAGGACAGGGTGTCTTTAAGAACTAACCCTACGTTTATGCCAAAGGTGGTATCAAGTGTGGCTCTAAACCAAACTATTCACTTGCCAACTTTTTATCCAAAATTACAGAATAAAGTGGAGAAGACTACTGCATTCTTTGAACATTCATAGGCAGTTACGCTTCTACTTGGACAAAACCAAAGCTTTCAGAAAATTTGAGCAACTATTAGTAGCATGTGCTGCGGGAGCACAGGGAAAAGCCATTTCTAAACAGACTATTTCAAAATGGATAGGACATTGCATACGTTTTTGCTATACACACCATGGGAAACCTGTGCCTAGCAGCATTAGATCTCACTCCACTAGAGCAACAGCCACTTCAACTGCCTACCTCAGAGGAGTACATGCCAGGGGTATTTTGGAAGTAGCAACATGGAGTTCTGTGCATACCTTCACCAAGCATTACCATCTACCTCTTTATTCTAAGTCCAGAGCTGGCTTCGCCACTGCAGTGCTGCAGGGCCTTATAGCCACCCCTAATGCTTTATAGAACCAGCCACCCTACCTCAGCTTTGGGATTCTACCCAAGTGTAATGACTGCAGCAGTGTAACACGATGAACATAGTACAGTTTTGTACCTACCATAAATGTAGATGTTCGAGTGTAGACACTGCTGCAGTCCAGGTTACCCTCCCTCCTTCCCCTCTTACTTGCTGGTATGTACCCATGTCTTTTACCCTTTACTACCTGTGGGGAGAATTTGCTGGTAACTGAAAGTTGTTGTTTGCTTTTCTTATGTATGTTTTATTAGCAATATAAATTGCCTACCTATTTGGGGGGCACCTGACATCTGGGGCAAGAAAAACTGAAGAAAATGGCGTCGGCTGCATCTTTTATACCCCTGCCACACTGACGTCAGGGAGGGGGCGACAGCAACCGGCGCCAGACCAAGACTTTGGAACTCAGGCTGACTGGGGAACTGCCTGACGGCAGGATAACCCAAGTGTAATGACTGCAGCAGTGTCTACACTCGAACATCTACATTTATGGTAGGTACAAAACTGTACTTTTTGTCTTCCTCATAATTTATTCCAAAACCTTTTATGGTATCTTCCATATTGTTTTTCTCTCTATCCTTCACTTTATTTTTTTATCCTGATCTTGCTTCCCTACTTCATCTTTTGAGACCATTTCTTCTCTCCGTAAACTGTCCTCATGATTTTCTTCATTCTTTTTCTGTACATTCAATCCATCTATAAATGTCCAATTTTGTTACATTTACAAATTTCAATTCATACTTTTTGCTTCATAACCTGTTTCCACACAAATATAACATTTCCTGTTATCACAGCTAGTTATCAAATGATCATCTTCTCCACAGAAAAAAACATGTTTTAAGTTGTCCGTGGTATTTTAGAACACCTCTTACCTTCTATATTTATCATGCTAAGGATACAAACTTTCTTTCTCCATTTTCAGTAAAATATGGTAGTCCCATTCACCAGTCCATAATTCTCTGTTGTCATGAACTTTGTCCATAACTTTACACATTTTGCTTAAATGTCTCTCTAAAGTTTCTCTTTTGACTTAAGTTCAAAATTGAACATGCATTTTCTTTTTTGTTTATTTGTGAAATGCTTTAACCACATATGAGTTCCATGGATTACAGTTTTTTCTTTTCAGTCTCCTCCCAAAAAACTTTCCATAACAAAGCCTGTCTCAAAAATAATGTTACGAGCTCTTATCTCATGAACCTTCAATCCTAATGGTGCCATTAAATTATCCTAAATGTCGTACCTGTCCATTTCTTTTTCTTCTTCGTTTTAAAAATCTTACCATGATTTTCCTTTGTTGGCATTTCCTTTCCTTTCTTCTTTTCATCTATTACCACTTTCCCCTGCAGTTTCCTTCACTGTCTTGGCTTAAGGTTTCTGTTTCTGGCAATTTTCTTTTAAAATGGCATCCGATTCCTGCTGTTGGGTTTTCTCCATAATTTCACCCATTAAAACATATTCTGCAACAACAATTCACCCAAAATATAATTTTGTAACTCTCTCAACTGAAGGGTTGTAATAAAACATTCATCTTTGTTTTGAACGTTTGCTTCTGATAAAACAAACAAAATTTGCTGAAACGGCTTCTCAGAATCCTGTAAAGCATTCACCTCCATGTTGGATCTCCTTCAGAGCTGTTCTCCCAGCCACCACTGCACTAGGATTGGAGCAAGCACTCTACTAATGAATGGGGGAAGTTCCCTGATGATCTGGCCATAATTTCCTATAGTATAAATACCACCAGAGTCTTCCCTGAAAAGACGCTACTAGCCTAGTGGAGGCTAACTCTGTTAACAAAGGATAAATAAATAACTAAATAAATAAAAGAAAAAATAAACTTAGAAAAGTTAACAAAGGATAAATAAATAACTAAATAAATAAAAGAAAAAATAAACTTAGAAAAACGTCTGTACAAAATGCAAATGTTAAAAGTAGCAGAGCAAGGCATTACATGGATGTATTACAGGGACAGACTTGTGTCTTCTCTCCCATCAGCTAGTCAACATTAAGATTGCTGCCTTTCCCATAGGCTGGTGCTTGTTTTGCTTTCTTGTCCTTCTAAATCCCTCATTGCCTCAGCAGCAGTAGGTTACAGGAGGGGCAAGCAGTGCAGGAGCAATTTGCTACAGTGTCAAGATTGGTGGTGAAAATAACATCTAATATTGCAATCTTCCAGTTTGGAAAAAAGGTGTCCATCCTTAAACTGTGGGCTTCAGATGACATGTAAGTGATCTGTTGGTAAACCTACTGTGATCGCTGTGGAGATCGCCTTTGATTCTCCTTCACAGTTGTGTTCAGACATTTGGGGATCCGACATCAGCTGGGCTCAAACCTGACCTTTGTTTTGACTACTGTACAAAAAGAGGAGGAGACTCCTACCCTAACCCTTGATGTCAGTCAGTTCTGTGCATGTGTGCTTATACTGCTGAATGGTGCAATAGTTCCAGATTTGTTCAGGAGCATTCTACTTTTTTTTGTAGAAGATGGCTTAAATTTTGGCAGCTGTACAAAGCCTGCTGTGTGAGAGACTTTCGTTATTGAGTTCTGTCTCTTTCACCTTCATTCATGACTGGGGAAAATTAGTCCCTAGAATATTCTAAACTTTAATTTGTGCGTTTTTTTCCCCCCAGAAGTCTCATTTGGGGAGTAATTTATTTACCCTAATACTCTACCAGTGCCTTTCACTGATCACCTAACTTGCCTGTCTTCCAACCACATTTGGGGCCAGCGAAGAGCAACATACTGCTGCCAAGGGAATGTTTTTCCTTTTTGGCCTACCCATTGACCCTCCACTCTCACACATTTTCCAAAGGTTTAGAATGCAGCAGGAAATGCAGCATGCCATGCACGCTTCATGGTTCAACTTGAACAGTGCCCTGACACCCCCCTCCCTGCCCACTGCAGAGAACATCCCCTTCACTTGTCCCCCAGTCTCCACCCGGGATTAGCTACAGTATTCTGTGCAAACATGCACCATCTCCTGTATTTTCCCTCCAGATGAGCAAGCTGATATAAGGACCCCAAGCCCACCCAGCTTCCTCAACTTCTGAGTCACTAATTGAACTTTGGTCATGTGGGTCACCGTCAGGGTTTTAATCCCTCAACACCACAGTGCAAATTTAATGAAAGAGCATTTAATGTGATGCTGTAGAGAAAAACCTGCTTCCCGCCCCCCCTAAAAAAAGCAATTTGCTCACCTGCTGAGACTTGCAAGAGGCAAACCTTTGACAGATCTTTTCCTTATTTCTTCCTTTCAGCAGTACCAGTTACAAATTCTCTTTTTTTCTTTAACTACATTGATTTTTTTGCTTTATTATTTATATATCTCATTGTCTTGAGTGCCTGATTGTTAGTTACCATTTCCAATTAAGCCAGAGAAATTTTACAGGGTGCTGGCAGTGTATAGATATCTTCATAAAGATGCGGTGTCTGACCCCACTGTGAGTGTAGCTGCTCTAAAGGAATGTAAGTGTAGCTGCTCTAAAGGAATGTAAAAAGATGGTCCGTGTTCTACTAGTAGTACTGTACCAAGGGTCTATATTAGATAATTGAACTTTCAAACGTTCGACCGTCATATGATCGAACTTTTAAAAGCTCAAAAATCTTAAAAAAAAAAAAAAAAAAAACTACACAAATGACCTACCTGAACGTTTTAAGCAGGGGCGGATAGCCCCTGTGCACCTCCCACACCCCCCGCTCTTTAAATATACCAACTCCGAGATCACACTAGAGTGCAATAAAGGGAAATCTTCCCATTCTTCTCTGTACGGAGATCTTAATTAAAACGTTTGAAATTTCAAAAATTCGATCATATGGTGTTGACCATATGACAATCGAACTTTTGAGAGTTCGATCATCTAATATATACCCCTCTACCAAGAGGTATAAGCAAGCAGAATTCTTGATGGACTTCGTATAACAAATGCTATATACTGGTATGAGATATTAGCTGAGTGACTGGTAGAACTAGTAGCAGCAAAAAGGAAACGGATTTGAGGGAGTTGTTCACTCCTGGGCTGCAACTCTCGCAACAGAGCGAAAGAGCAATTTTCTTGGCAAACAAAATGTTAGGGTACATTCACAGGGTGGTAATGCTTTCACTGTAAAGGATCTTGGTCAGAGTGCACTTTCCAAGAGTCATAGAAAATAGAAGGCAGGTGGGCCTAGTCGTCATTTACTCCTTGCAAACACCTACATTTAGACCCATTTAGCTCCTTTTTCAAGGAGCAACAGACTGATCAGTCATGCCAGGGGTGAATTTCTGGATATTCATACAGTTATGTAACACCATTTTGAAGGAAAAAAAAGTGTTGCATTGCTTAATTTGGAGTGGAAGTTTGTTCCTGAGAAGGAGTAGGCTTTGTGTAATGAATCTTTATCTCAACCAGGTTTTATTTAATGAAAAATGTTTAGATGCTTCATATTACTGTTACTGGAACTGTTCTATTTGTGGCGATATGAGGTGCTAGACAACTGGATTCCTAATGGCACAGATTGCCCCCTAAGGAATCTAAAGGACACTGGAGAACAATTACTTTCAGTTTATTCCTATAGCTTTTGTCTTTTAAGCTTGTAATCTTTTTAGTCAGAAACCTCTGGGATGTTTCCATGTGGTTGTTTGCTTAGTAAGATGCATCTCAGCTGGAGCGCTGAACTCTGATCAGTGCAGAATATAGAAAGTTAAGAACCTGTTTGGATCTAGATTAAATATCCCTTGAAATCAGCTGTACTATTTACAAAAATAACTTACCACTGTTACAACATGATGGTCAAAGGTGAGAACATTTCCACCAATGTTCCAAGGTCTCTCTCAACACTTTCACTGTGAAGTGGGCTTTTGTCTGTACTGTAAGATGGATGGAGGGATTGTTTATCAAAGGCAAAAATATTCAACTACTTAGCATTTAGGTTTAACCTGTGTTTGAGCACCAGTTGCTGACAGTTCATGTTGGAACTCCCACATATCAGAGAGGAGACTATTAACTTTTTTAATTGGTCTGACCGGATAATTGTTTTCAGTGGAGGCCTGGGGAGAAACATTCCACAAATAGAAAAAAAAAAAAAAAAAAATATATATATATATATATATATATATATATATATATATATATATATATATATATATATGTATTTTGGGTTGGGAGGGTGGCCTAATTGTTAAGGTGTCGCTAGACTTAAAATGGCTCGCAAGGGCAGTTAGCTTAGTACTAATATATGAACCTATGAATTGAGATATTATATATATATATATATATATATATATATATATATATATATATATATATATATATAATATATATGAAAAACTGACATTGCAATATATGGAGTAATATTTTTTTATTAATACAAATGTAGAATAATTGTACTTGAGGATGACACCAAGTTTGCAATTTTACACAAATTTGGTTAGCCAGAGTTCCCCATTTGTAATTTGGATATCTGCAAAGTAGATGCCGAATAGTACAGGTCCTAGCACAGAGCCCTGAAAAAAATTACTGTTCACCTTCATGTTTGCTGAGGCCACACCCTTGACACCCATGTTTTTTTTCCCAGAGCCAGAGCCAGTTTGCTGGTATTTTCCAACAGGGGATTAATGTACTTTTGGGGTCTTTCTAATTGCTGCAGGTGTCGGGTAAGGTACATCCCAAAATGGGCATTGTATTCTATGATGGGCCTGATGAGGGATGAATAAAGGGGCACGATTACCTCTCTTGATCTAGATGTGAAACCCTTCGTGATGAGGTGGGCTGTGTAGAAGGTCTTTCTAACCACTTTGGCAATGTGGTTTTCAAAGGAGAGATTGCTATCAACTTGGGTCCCCAGGTCCCTAATAACTTTCTTTGTACTTAATGGGTTTCCGCCTATGTGGTAATTTGTGGGCACATTGTTTTTGCCAAAGGGTATGACTATACATTTTTTGGCATTTAGCTTTAAACCATGGTGCTGGCACCAGTTATCTGTCTCTGTGAGACCTTTTTGAAAGATGTTTGTGTCAGCTGGAGAGTTGATTATGGCACCTAGTTTGCAGTCGTCTGCGAACTTGGTGAGCCATAGTCCTCCCACGTTTGCCTGTACCTCGGAAAAGTATATACTGAACAAGAGTGGTCCCAGGACAGAACCCTGTGGGACACCACTTGTGACTGGTTTCAAGTCTGACATGGCTCCAGCAACTCTCACTCTGTGGGTTCTGTCTTTGAGCCAGTTTGTGACCCATCTTGTGACATAGGGTTTTATATTTAGGTTGTGTTACAGCAGTTACGGGTAACGTGTTCAGACCAGCCATATGTTGGTGGGAAATCCAATCAACAAATGTCTACCCCCCCCACCCCCCCAGTTAGGCCGGTGAGACATACAGACACACAATAAAGTTAAATAGAACACTGCTTCCCAAACCACTGGCAGGAAACTACCAGTGGGAGAGATCTACAAGGTCTACACTTTAAACATGGACAGTGACGTCCCTTTTGGGACACCAAAAATTTTGTTCTTCCAGGCAATGCCAGTAAAGACAACTGCAACCAGGATGTAGCTGTACACGGAACAGTAGGTTGTGCAAGCCTTGATAACACATGGGTTGACACAACATACATGTGTCCCGACACGGGGAGAGTGGGCAGTGTGTAGGGGTGTGTTCCTATCCCACCTGCGCCCACAGTAAGGATGGGTGCTGTAGAGTAGTGGCAGGTAGGGGAACTATGGGTATGCAATTATGGGCCTAGGCATGCAGGTGTTGGCTGGCAGACATGTATTAGGACCCCCCCATGTGGATTTAAGTAATATTCCGATGTGGGTATAGCAGACGCCCATACCTCCCAAACCTTAAGAGCACTTCTGCTGGATAGTCCATAAACCATTGGGGGAACACATAGGGACCATATCATTGAACTGTCCCCGATTACCAGGGACGTCCATGATTATGAATCAGAATCTAACACAGTCCCAACTAAACCCTCCAAGAACTAGTGATATTAGGAGGAAAGGTGGCGGAATACGCGTAATGAATAATGACAACAAGTAAGAGTCCTAAACAGCATGTACCTCAGACAGTGTGTATGAATACATATGTGCTCTGGGTCCGACAGTGTGTCCGGTGAATAGCACCAACCTTCTAAATGTGTCCCTGAGGTTGTTATGCAGTGTCCCTGATTCAGTGTTCATTCTTCCCCATTCGTATGGGAGGTCTGCTAGTGAGAGAAAGTACATGTTCTGCCGACTACCTTAGAAAGATGATAGAATAATAGGGTTGGGGTTACCACCTCTCCACCTTTGCGAGAGACACTCCCCTTTGGGCAGTTGTGTCCTGCAAAATAAATGTAATTATGGCAAATGTCCTGTGATTTAAGGCAAAGATTTCCTATATTGTCTTTAGTAGTTGCATAAAAGAATTATTTTGTACCTGAAACACCTAAATGTCATAAGGAACAGTATAAGCAACTGTAATGATACAAGAATAACCTTTTATTTAGGCAAAACATTGAAGTACTCTCCTTTCTACTGGCTGTGGGTATGTGTTGCCCTGCAAAGTCTGACGTCTCTACGTACAGGTCCTATAGGGTTGCCACCTTTCCAAATGGCCGAAGTGGGACATGTTCTGTAGAAATGTCAGACTTTCCAGGACAAAACATACCTACAGCCGTGCATAGTACAGAATTATACTTATTTGCACAAATAAAAGCTTAATCTAGTAACATTTGAATTGCTTATGCTACTTCACATAACATATAGAAGTTTCATATATAAAATAACTGTTTTATGCAACTATTAATGAAACGTAGAATATAATAATGTCCTGTAATCAGGACATTTGCTATGTCTTGATTATTTTTGCAGGACACAACTGCCTAAAGAGGGACACTGGTAACCCAAGTGTCCCACCTTGGCCAGTTGAAAAAGTGGCAAACCTATATGCTGTAGCATGACTCGGCCGATGGATGTGGCTCCCACAACCCAACTATTTGTCTGTATTGAAGAGTCTGTGTTCCCATGTATCAGCCAGAACAGGAGCAGATTGTGTGAGGAGCACACAAATAATATGATTAATTCACTGTACAGGCCGCTGATTCCGTACAGTCGAACGCCATGCCGTCGCCTAATGGGCAGCCATTCCCGATACTGTAGTCAGGAGCGACCTTAGGTCAACTGGTGACCTAGGCAAAAGGGCACCATGGCATCCCCCACCACACCACCCAGTGCCCCCATCCTGGTCTTCCTACACCAAATACTGGAAAGTGCCCCTACTAAAGCGGCACCCTAGGCGGCCACCTAGTTGGCCTATGCCTAAGCCTGGCTATGACTGTAGTCATGTAGTCTGATGTAATAGGCATCACAAGGTGGGAGCAAATTGTATGAGGAACTTACAAATAATATGATTGATTCACCGGACAGGTCGCTGATTCCGTACAGTCGAACACCATACTGTCGCCTAATAGGCAGCCATTCCCGATACTGTAGTCATGTAGTCCGATGTAACAGGCATCACAAGGTGGGAGCAGATTGTATGAGGAACACACAAATATGATTAATTCACTGGACAGGCCGCTGATTCCGTACAGTCGAACGCAATGCCGTCACCTAATGGGCAGCCAATCTCGATACCGTAGTCATGTAGTCCGATGTAATAGTCATCACAAGGTAATATTGTGGTCCTCGCTCCTACCCAGGGGTGTGAGTGACAGATGCAAGCAGCAATGTTGGTGCATTTGCAAGTGCAGGAGCGAGCGGGTGTAAGCGTCTTTGGCTACCAGTATGCGAGTATTACACTGGTAAAGCAATGTAGAGGCTAACCGAGTGTAAGAGGCTGTAACCATAGGTCAGCAGTGCATAACACCTTGCAAACCCACGCACACCCACTCCCAACTGCTTTAATGTGCCTTACTCCCTCCGTATCCAATGGGCTTGTTCTGCCCTGCAACCAAATAAACGTCCTTTGCAAGGGTCGGAACCAGGACCCTGCGCACACAGCTAATGTGTATTACCAATATGCCATGGTAAATGTACAGACAACGGACAGTACCACAAACATATACAGCGCAGGCATTCAACAGTATAGGAATGTATCCCATCATGTAGATGTATATGTGAGTGTTTATCTCCAGCATATAGATACATACATATATAGAGATGTATCAGGAACATACCATGTGGCAACAAAGCATTACAAATGAATGAAACGGGAAAGACCAGCGACGCCTGTATTATGTAGTGGTGTTGCTCTATGTGATCTCAAGACTCCCTCAGACAGACTTGTCAGTCATACACACAAATAGTTGTACATTGGCCGTATACATCACTCTGTGCATGTAATGTACATTAACACAACAGTACCTGTCCAATAATTATGTGTTAACAGTACTCTTGCAAGGTGCTGTGTGCAACATCATCATCATGATAAAGGTAAATGGGGTAACCATAGAGGGACCGTTAGTGTTGTGTGTACAATGGGGTCGTTCTCGTCACATGTACCTGGACCATGTAGGAGTGATGTGCATACCAGGATCGTGTGCCCAGAGGGACAGGGGTGAGGATAACAGGAGTATGCTGTGATGCATATTACAAGGGTTTCATGTGTCCAGTGGGCATGTGTGTGTAATGGACAGCTATGTATAGGGCAGATGTTGTCCTAGGAGCCGATTGGCTTTATGTTTCCGTAGGTGAGGGTCAGATGTTGGGGAAGGAGTGTAGGTATGGCCGTGGAGGATAGGTAGGATCAGGAAAAGACAGCATACAGGGTTGGTATATGACACGTGGGGGGGATACACCCCAGACGGGAATGGGTGTTTGGCATTCATAAGCCCATGGGAACAGTGGAACGGAGGTCCCCAGCCTTGGGCAACTGCCACTACACCTACACAGCTGCAAAGGAGGCAGTGCTGGGGGCTGTCCAGGAAGGGCAGCATCACCCTTTAAATGTGACACTCCGCCCTTGAGCTGGCATATCTGGTTTCGGAACCCCTTAGGGAGCCACCAGCGCAACACGTCCGGGACCGCACGACAGCAGACATGTACCTGTCTGGTCACGCTCTCAGGAGGGACATGCTCCATACTCAGTGGTGGTACCACCAGAAGGTGGTGCAGAGCCAGCAGAGGTTGATGTCTATGGCTGGGCCCCAGATGTGCTAGTGCCCGGTGGCATGGTCAGCTGAAATGAGACAGGAGGTTCTGCCGGGACCTCCCAACCCATTCAGCCTATGGTATTGCGTTTTAAACCCACATATGGCTTAGTGATAGACCACAGCATACAGGATTACCTGTGACAGTATGCATAGATATCACCAGCAACCCAACACAACAGATGGTATACATTTGCAGAGGGAGCACAACACACGCATATATACTGCATGCCATCTGTACAATGTGTAGTAGACATGTGACCGCAGCTATGAACAGTTGCCCATTATTGGGTTGTCACTGGAAACCCCACACAGTGTCTGTCATACCACTGTCTCATGTGACACATGTCCAGTCAGGGATATGATGGCAGTAACACATGCCTATCATCATGTACTGTCTGCAATCCTCACACCATGCTTCTGTTGTGCACAGATGTGTGTTCAGTGTGTAACACAGGAAAAAAATGGTTGCACACACTGACCAGTTCACAGATGGCCCTACAGATGGGGGTCCCTCATGAACAGAGTACTGCTATGTCTGTATTATAACATGCAGAATAGCCATTACCACACACATGTTAAACAGGCAGTAGTCTCAATGCAGCATAGCTACACTTAAATGCTGTAGTCATGTGTGGCACATCACCCTCCTGTCTTTAGGCCATTTCCCACTGTGTAAAATGATTGAGGTACATCCAGATGATGCCGTGTCAGAACACCACATCCCGGTACCACTCACAGCGACTGTCATGGCCAAATAACATGTTTCCCTAGATAGTGTACTGTGTTTGTCATGCGAATGGCTATGGGAACACCATCACAGCTGTACCACATGCAATCAGCTAAAGGAGGACTGCAATAGGTGCAGAGGCCATCACCTGACCATGTCCATCACTTAAAGTACACATGCTGCTGCTGTGCAGGTGTACTCCTTCACATCCACCAGAGAGTGTGTGGGTGGGACAGGCAAAGTCCACCAGGGAAGAGCTTGGAGACTTAACCATAAGCATCATCTGCCACATGCCGAACAGTACAGGGGTCAAACCCCTGACTGACTGCTCATTACTATTACATGTGCATGACGTTACTACATGTGCCACAAAGGCGACATGTTGCTGTGCTGTAAGAACATATATGTGTGTAGGTGAGTGACATCTGCAACAGAGATATAGTAGACATACATTAGGTGTAGCACACATGGCTGTCCACTTGAATGGATGCTATTGTCACCACAACCACACTCTCTAATGACCACGCATTGACACCTTTGCTAGGGCCACAAATACACAACGTAACTACTTAGTTGGCCACACTGCAGTAATGCACAGGCACCACAAGGGCTATGTGGAGGTTCTATGGGCTAGGGCATGTGAAAGTGCTTGACATCTGTTGGTATGCCAATGAGGGTTATACTGGGAGTGACTGTGGTTGGGAGCATCACAACCCACATGCAGACACAGGGTGCCAGTACTGGCATGCAGGTATGCATTGCTTCATGGGTGTGTAGTGGTTGGCTGTGCAAGATGGCTGTACAAGGCTGGGTGAGGGGTAATCCTTGGCATTGCGTCACCCGAAAATGGTGTGCATTGTAGGGGTGTAGTGTCTGCAATGTCCCACACAGATGGATACTGCATTATCTGGCCTGACATCCTGGTTACCAATGTGTATGACCATAGCTTTGCAATGCATGCCATGTCTGTTTGATAGTCCTTCACATGGACATTGCCTGGGATGTGGATGTACCACAATACTGTACAGTGACATGTACAGGTGTACCTGGTTTGGCAGACACACGTGTACATATCCTGTTATCCCCCGATATGCCAATACTGGCCTGGTGTGGCGAAACCTGCTTATAGTGAGCAGGTCGACCCTATACCTGCATGGATAGTATGATGCAGGTATTCCGTGGTGTCAGTGGCATGGGTCCATACAGGGCACGTGTGTATAGCATTGTCTGGCCTCTGTGGATCCCATTTGATAGCACCACATATGTTGCAGGCATTCAGTGTGGAACATAGTGAAAGCACAATGTCCGCATATATGTGCCTGTTGTACCTCTGTACAGGTTCCATGCCCTCTGCAGGCCACTGCATTCACACCATGCCTACTATCTGTCATCAGTGTGCATGGTACTAGCAACATAGCGGGATATCCTAGGCAAGTTTGTTCGTGCATGTCAGATGGGTGCGGGACATACCGGGTACTAGTAGGGCTGCATACTTTGTTCACTGGGCCTTTTGCCAGATGTATGGGTATGGCTTGCCAACACAGTCCCATGGCTGACTGACAGCTGCACTCCTTGTGAGGTGGCCAATGTGTCATAAGATCGATACCATATAGGAAAACTACAAAATCCACTCCCAAACATGTCCAGTGGTAAGACAGTCACGGCCACGTCTACACAGGCTCTGACAGACAAACACACACTTGCCATGTCCTGTATACAAACCCCTACTGTGTCACACTGCAGCAATACGTGTTTAGGGCACGAGCTACGGCGAATACTACAAAGCACTGTACTTGTCTTACGCAGGCAGACACACACACACACACACACACACACACACACACACACTTGGCATGTCTGGGATTAGAACACCGACCTAACTACCTAATTACACTATAGCATTATGCAGTTACAGAACGCGCTACCGAGTTTACTGTGACACAGCATTCCCAGAGGTGTATTTGTAGATGGGTGAGAACATCAGCCTTGCCAAAGGTGGGTATAAGAATTGTATGGAATGTGAGCAGTCTAAAAGCATTACTCATTCCTCAAGCAGACTGGGACAAGCACACACACACGTCAAGTCTGGGATTAGAACACCGACCTAACTACTTTTTTTACACTACAGCATTACACAGATGTTCATCGTGTTACACTGCTGCAGTTATTACACTTGGGATATCCTGCTGTCAGGCGGTTCCCCAGTCAGCCTGAGTTCCAAAGTCTTGGTCCGGCGTTGGTTGCTGTAGCCTCCTCCCTGACGTCAGTGCGACAGGGGTATATAAGATACAGCCAACGCCATTTTCTTCAGTCTTTCTTGCTGCGCGGTGCCCGAAGCAGAAGCAGTTCGCAAGTGCCAGTCGGCTGACTGCTGAGATTTTCATTCCAAATCCAGAACCAAAGTCTTCTACAAAGCTAAGTGCCCCGTTGGGGAAACTTTTTCTTGCCTCAGACCGATGTCAGTAAAAGTTAATAACTGTATTTCTTGTGGGAAGCAAATATCTCATAAGGATTTCCACTCCTATTGTATTCCATGCCTAGGCCAAGACCACGACAACACTGGTTGTCGGTTTTGTGCTAGGTTTAACAAGCGCAATATTAAACATCGGTTTGATTTTGCCCGACATTATTTTGGCAGAAAATTCAATTACACCATGCCGTCTGAACTTCCGACGACCGGATTACATAAAAAACGCAAATACAAGGACAGGCATTCGAGGCCCAAAACTGACTAGGTCTCTTCTAGGCCGGTCGCCGGTTCTCCGGTTTTCAGTGAGGCACCTACGCAGCCCCTGACGACTGCATACACAGAACCACCTCTGACTCCCACATGGAGCTGGCTGGGCCTTCAGACGCTATATGTTTTCAGCCTACCGAAACTAACCCTTATGAGGGTACTGAAGTTACCTGAGCAATCCACAGCTTCAGAGGGTGTCTTCAGACCTACCCAGTTAACCATTAAACCCTCTGCTAAGTCTAAGGCCCCATTAAAAACAAAGAAACAGATACAGCATTCTCCAGGACAGGCTTCCATGCCTAAGAAACAAATGCTCAAAATGGCCGAAGACCTAATCACCCTGATCAGGGGGTCCCATCCCCCTCCTGATAAAAGGCCCAGACAGGATGCAGGTTATGAAACTTCTGACCAGGTGTCAATTTCTTCAGATTCATCCTCAGACCTAGGATATTCCTTACCCCCTTATGAGGATTCGGATGCTGAGGAATCAATTCCATCAGCCTCTCCACCTGAGGACTACTCCTTTGGGGAGACCTTACATACCATGAGGGAACATTTCCATTGGGAAGGCCAGTTTCACATGCTAAAATATCAGCAATTTTTGATGTCTCAATTGAAACAAAAGATGCTTCCAGATTCAGATCCTCCTAATTTTAAAGAAATGCAGGATTTATTGCATGCAGCTGAACAATTGGGAAAACGTACTTTGCAATGTGGGTTTGATTCCTTAGAGGCCTCCTGTAGAGCAGCAGTTACAGGCTCTGTCATTAGAAGGCATGCTTGGTTAAAAGAACATAGGTTACCAGATCATGTTAAGGCTAAATTATTGGATGCACTTTTGCAGCGGGATGTGTTTGGAGTTAAGGCAGAGGCGGTATTAAAGAAGATGGAGGATAAGGCAAAATCCATGCAAACGGTGAAGGATTTCTTAAAGGTTAAGCCTCCTCGTTTTAGCAGAAATTGGCCAACAAAGAATTGGTCCTTTCCAGTCACAGACAGACCTCAAAGAGGCAGATACAGACATCCAAGAGGTAGAGGTCAAGCACAAGGTCCTTACAGGCCTCGACAATGGGGTACACCAGGCTAGAAAGAAGGGGAAGACAGGCCACAACCTTATCAAAAGCAGCCTGAATGACTTTCCACTACAGCTGCCAAACAGTTCTCTCTTGGCAGCCCCCTTAGGAGGAAAACTGGCACTTTTCTATCACAATTGGCATTGCATCACCAAAGACAAATGGGTTCTCAGCATTGTATCTCAATGTTACAGGTTCCAGTTTCACACTTTGCCAAGGTTAAAAGGAATGCCAAATCTGCCACCAAATCAATGGGCAGAGGCTCAGAAACAAATTACAGCACTCATGGACATGACAACTATTCAAAAGGTACCACCACAGGAGCAAGGACAAGGATTTTATTCAAGACTCTTTCTGCTTCCCAGAAAGGACAAAGCCTGGAGACCCATTCTGGATCTTTCTTCTCTAAACACTTAACTGGATGTTCCGAAATTCAAAATGTTGACACTACAGCAGCTTCTTCCCATGCTGGGCAAGAAAGCTTGGCTCGTGACTTTGAACTTCAAGGAGGCATACCTGCATGTCCCTATCAGACAAAACTGCAGAAGATACCTCAGATTTCTAGCGGGTTCAATGCACTATCAATTCTCTGCATTGCCCTTTGGCTTAAATACTGCGCCCAAGGTCATCATAAAGTGCCTGGCACCAGTAATTACATTTTGCAGGCAAAAAGGAATTCAAATTTATCCATACCTGGACGACTGCCTGATTCAAGCAGAGAGCAAGGGCATTCTTCTAAAGCATCTGGCGTTCGTAAAAAAGTTAAGTTTCCTGGGGTACACAGTAAACGAAAAGAAATCAAAACTAGTGCCCTCACAACAGATAATATTCCTGTGTGCCAGCTTGAACACAACGGCCCAGATGGCTTATCTCATGCTAGACAAGCAAGGACAACTGACTCAATACTTTCAATTGATGGCAACAAAGACCCAACTCCCTGCAAGAAAAATTCTGCAGGCCTTGGGCTACATGGCATCTTGCATACTACTAATTCCTTATGCCAGACTGCATATGAAACTACAATAGTACCTAAAGAGTATATGGTCTCAACACTGTCAAAGTTTGGAAACAGTTATACCACTAATTCCTTGCCTTCAACAAGAGTTTCGATGGTGGGCTCAAGCTTGTCACCTCAACAAGGGACAGCCTTTTACTCAACCCACAGCCAGGCAAACACTGACAACAGATCCATCGGATTACACCTGGGGAGCACACATGGCAGGAAAATGTATTCAGGGCTAGTGGCCCACAGAGCAAAGGCATCTTCACATCAATCAAAAAGAGATGCTAGCTGTACAAAATGCACTTATAGCCTTCAAAGACCTGCTGCATCCAGGACAACTACTGCTAAAGACAGACAACACCACAGTTATGTGGTACATAAACAAGCAAGGGGGAATGCACTCCTACCCCCTCTACCGACAAGCCATGACCTTGTGGAACACAGCTCTAGACTAATAAGTTCTTCTGCAAGCACAATTCCTACCAGGAGAGAAAAACACACTGGCAGACTACCTAAGCAGAAACATCATGGATCCCCATGAATGGGAATTAAATCCACAAGTATTCAGAATGATAACACAAAAATGGTGGAGCCCGGACATAGATCTGTATGCATCCCCAATGAACTGCCAGCTACAGAAATTCTGCACAAGGAGTTACCATCCACAAGCATGGAAAGTGGATGCCCTCTCATTCAGCTAGAAAAAACCTGCAAGTATACGCATGTCCTTCATGGATGCATCTGCAGTCATAACAACTGGGTTGTCCTGTCGTCAGGCAGCCCTTCGGTCGGCCGGATTCCAAAGTCCGGGTCCGGCTTCGGCTGATGTCGCACTTCACCCGACGTCATCTCTGCTGGTCTTCGGGTATAAAGGCATCAGCCGACGCCATTTTCTTCAGTCTTTCTTGCAGCGGGCTCAAGCAGAAGCTGTTCGCAAGTGCCGGTCGGTCAGATCCAGAGATTACTACTACCGAATACTCTTCAAGACTTCTAATGCTAAGTACCCCGTTGGGGACTCTTTCTTGCCTCCGCCGATGTCAGAAAAAGTCAATAACTGTTTAACTTGTGGGAAACAAATACCTCATAAAGATTTCCACTCTTACTGTTTGCCTTGTTTAGGCCCAGACCACGACGTAGCAGCCTGTTCGCCTGTGCTTCTTTCAACCGATTTAACGCTTAGACGCCGGTCGGAGTTTGCTGAACAGTTTTTCGCTCTGAATTTGCGTAATTATGCCGCCGGATCCTCCGACTACCCAAATTATTAAAAACGCAAAGAAAAGACCAACATCGCGGTCCGCGGTTTCGCCGAAACCATGGTTAAGCAAACCGCGAGTGTCTCGGTTTCCGCCGAAACCGAGAAAACTGATCAGAGTACAGCCGAATCAATGACTACTACTGAGGTTCCGGTTACCTTACTTGAATCGGCCTCAGAAATTTTACCTACTACAGTGGTTACTAGTGACTTATCAGACACCATCCCTTTGGATGTCTCTACCCCAGCACGTGGTGCTGCTAGGCCTCCTGCAGCCATGTCTATTAAGGCCTTCGCCAGGGCTAAAGCAGCCAAATCTACTAAGTCAGTGCCTGTTAAACCCCTCAACCAGGCCCACTTCTAGTTCACAAATGCTTACTCTGGCAGAAGATTTAATATCCTTAATTAGGGATCTCAATCTCACCCAGACAGGGCCTCTCAGCCCCCAGAAAAGAGACCTAGAGCAGAGCCCCTCGAGCCTGTGTCCTCTGATGATTCCATGGAAGACTCAGATATTACAGACCAGCCAGAGGCTCCTTTCTCCAATTTTGAGGACTCAGATGCTGAAGAATCCATTCCAGCTGCTTCCCACCAGAAGAATTCTCCTTTGGGGAAACCTTACATGCCATGAGAGAACATTTCCAATGGCAGGAACAGGATTTTCAGACTCCAGAAAAAGACTTAGGACTTTTCTGCACCTACCACAACACAGGCCCTTAGCTATACCTCCTGTCCTCTCTGTTGTGGACGATGCATTTAATGATGTTTGCACTGCACCAGATTCTTACCTCCAGCACCTGCCAAACCAGATAGATTTTACAGGGTGCCAGACACTCATCATCACCTATACAAGGCCCTCTTGCAGACCCGAAACTATATCCCAGGGCCCTAAGGCAGTAGCCTCAACCACAGCAAAAAACCCTATTCCTTCTGAAAGGGAAGCCAGGTCTTTAGACAGATGGGGCAAAAAGGTTTACACCTCTGCTACTCTCTCAGCTAGAGCTTTAAACTGTCAGTTTCACATGATACAATACCAAGAGTTTATGCTTGATCAGTTAACTAAAAAGCTATCCTCTGATGACTCTATAGATAAGAAAAATCTATTAGAAATGGTAAATAACATACAACAGGTTAGTAACCATTCCTTAAAATGTGGCTATGATGCACTGGAGGCTTCATTTAGATCAGCCATGACTGGCACAGTGATAAGAAGACGTGCATGGCTGAAGGAACAAGTTTTACCGGATCATGTTAAAGCTAAGTTATTAGATGCTCCTATGGATAAGACCAGTTTGTTTGGTACACCTGCCCAGCAGGTAATGAAGAAAATGGAAGAAAAGGCAAAATCTGTACAAACGGTTAAAGATTTCTTGCAGGTTCAGCCCCCAAGGTTTAGCAGGAACTGGCCTGCCAAAAATTGGTCCTTTCCTGACTCCACAAGATCCCAAAGGGGCAGGAATAGACGTTCCAGAGGCAGAAATCAAACCAGAGGGGGTGCCTACAGAGGACGACAGTGGCAAGGTAATAACAGAGCCACAGGCACAGCCACTACCACTACAACAGGGCAATCACAGTGACTTGATTCTAACTCCGCCTACCAGGGAACAAATAGCAGCACCCTTAGGCGGAAAATTAACCTTATTTTCAAAGAACTGGCACTATATCACAAAAGACAAGTGGATTTTGCAAACCATAGACCAAGGTTACCGGTTCCACTTCCACACTATACCAGTCAAAAGAGGAATGCCAAACCTACCTCCAAATCAAAAAACAGAAGCTCTACAGCAGATAATGCAATTAACAAAGATGAGAGCTGTGGAAAGAATACAAATACCAGAACAAGGCAAAGGATTCTACTCCAGACTATTCCTAGTTCCAAGAAAGGAAAAAAGCTGGAGACCTATTCTCGATCTGTCCACCTTAAACACATACATCATTGTCCCAAAATTCAAGATGCTGACCCTACAGCAACTTCTTCCCATGCTGGGCAAGGAGTGTTGGCTGGTAACTCTAGATCTCAAGGAGGCATACCTGCACGTCCCCATTCGACCAATTTGCAGAAGATACCTCAGATTTCTTGCAGGATCAGAGCACTATCAATTCTCAGCATTGCCCTTTGGCTTATCTACTGCGCCCAGAGTATTCACAAAATGCCTGGCATCAGTAATCGCCCACTGCAGACTACAGGGAATCCAAATTTATCCATACCTGGACGACTGCCTGCTACAAGGGGACAACAAAAGCAAGCTGACAACAGATTTACAAAGGGTCATTTACTTGCTACAAGCACTGGGATACATAGCCAATTTGCAAAAATCAAGGCTGATTCCATCCCAAACAAGGGCATTCTTGGGTGCGGAATTGGACACAGTAAAACAAATGGCATTCCTAACTGCAGAAAAACAAAAAGATCTCCCTCTTTACTTCTTGGCACTAACAAACCACAGCAAGCTAACAGCAAGAAAAGTTCTGCAGGCCTTGGGCTTCATGGCATCGTGCATAATCTTGGTTCCACATGCCAGACTGCATATGAGAAAACTACAGTGGTACCTAAAGAATTTATGGTCCCAACACAGGCACAGCCTAGAAACAGAAATTCCACTAATTCCATGCCTAAAACAGGAGTTCCTATGGTGGGCTCAAGCATGCCAGTCAAACCCAGGCTTACCCTTTCACAAATATCAAGCAAGCCAAACCATCACAACAGACGCCTCAGACCTAGGATGGGGGGCTCACATGCTGGACAAATGCGTGCAAGGATTGTGGATGCAGGACCAACTTCACCTGCACATCAACCTAAAAGAAATGCTGGCAGTAAAACTGGCAATCCAAAAATTCAGACCATTTCTCAAAGAAGGCCATTTGATGAGAAGGACAGACAACACCACAGTCATGTGGTACATCAACAAACAGGGAGGCACTCATTCATACCCCCTATGCAGAATGACTTTGGACCTTTGGAACCTGGCACTCAGCTACAACATCCAGTTACAGGCAATGTTTGTACCGGGAAAGGAGAACACTCTAGCAGACATGTTAAGCAGAACCACCTCGGATGCTCACGAATGGATGCTACACCCGGACATCTTCAAGACCATCGCAAAGAAATGGGGAATGCCACAGATAGATCTATTCGCTTCCCCTCTCAACCACCAGCTCAAAAAATTCTGCACAAGGACATTCCATCCACTTGCATCGAAAATGGATTTGTTCTCCTTCAGCTGGAAAGGCCTGACAGCATATGCATTCCCACCTCTTCCCTTGATACACAAGGTATTACTAAAAATCAAGGAGGAACGTCCAAGGATAATCCTGATAGCTCCAAACTGGCCAAGACAACACTGGTACCCATTGCTGAGGAGCATGTCTCGGGACAAAATGTGGTCAATACCCCTGATGCCTTTGATGTTAACTCAGAACAACTACAGCATCATGCATCCAAACCTAAAAACATTGCAGCTGACTGCATGGCACATCACATAGCAGCAACTATTCCAGATCTCTCCCAAAGGGTTAAAGACATTATCCTTGAAGCCCGCAGACCTTCAACAAGAAGGAACTATGCAGGGAAATGGAAAAGGTTTGTCATTTGGAGTGCTGAAAGAGGGAAGGATGTGTCAAATACAGATATGGCTAACATTCTGGAGTACTTGGCAGAGCTTCTACATACAGGCCTGTCCTATTCCTCCATCAAGATACATGCATCAGCTATTTCAGCAGAATACAGCTTTGATCCACCTGTCTTCTCACATCCTCTACTCAGGCAGTTCCTCAGAGGGATCAAGAATGTAAAACCTCCTAGGAAACCACCACTGCCAGCTTGGGATTTGAACTTTGTGCTAGAAAAGTTGACACTGCACCTTTTGAACCAGCAGCAACAGCAGACCTACAGCATCTTTCATGGAAAACTGCTTTCCTACTGGCAATAACCTCAGCAAGGAGGGTTTCTGAACTTCAGGCCCTAATGGCAGTACAACCCTTCCTAATCTTCCACCAAGACAGTGTGTCCATGAGGACTAATCCTACATTTATGCCTAAGGTGGTATCCAGAGTGTCCCTAAACCAGGCAATCCACCTACCTACCTTCTTCCCCAACCCACAAAACAGAGGGCAAAGAATGCTGCATACCTTGGATGTACACAGACAGCTACGCTACTACCTGGACAGAACAAAAAGTAACAGAAAACTGACCAGCTTTTTGTAGCCTATGCAACAGGAAGGAAGGAAAAGCAATTTCCAAACAGACAATCTCCAAATGGATAGGAAATTGCATACTATTCTGTTACTCCTTCCATGGAAAACCAATTCCACAGAACATACGACCTCATTCTACAAGAGCAACAGCCACTACCACAGCCTTCTTACGAGGAGTGGCAACCAAGGACATTATTGAGGCGGCTACTTGGACCTCCGTGCATACATTTGCCAAGCATTATAATTTACCTCTGTATTCCAGATCCCGAGCAGGGTTTGCCACTGCTGTACTGCAAGGGATCCTAACCACACCATAATCTATTCTTCCTCCTCCCTAGTTGGCTATGGTATTCTACCCAGTTGTTATGACTGCAGATGCATCCATGAAGGACATAGTACAGTTTTGTACCTACCATAAATGTAGATGTCCGAACTGGATAGCATCTGCAGTCAGGATTACCCTCCCTCCTTCCCCTCTGTGGTACTCCTAGGGTATTTACCCTCCTAATAGCTAGCTGGTGGGGGGGGGGTCTCTTATGGTGTATTTGTTTGTATATATGTACATACATGCTTATTTTTTGTGTTTGCCTTCTATCCTTTGGGAAACATTGGCATTTTTACCCAAAATTTAGCCTTCCAAGAGGGCAACTGGCATCTGGGGCAAGAAACACTGAAGAAAATGGCGTCGGCTGATGCCTTTATACCCGAAGACCAGCAGAGATGACGTCGGGTGAAGTGCGACATCAGCCGGACCCGGACTTTGGAATCCGGCCGACCGAAGGGCTGCCTGACGACAGGACAACCCAGTTGTTATGACTGCAGATGCTATCCAGTTCGGACATCTACATTTATGGTAGGTACAAAACTGTACTTTTCCCTCCTTTACCTCTCCTTCCAAAGGTACTCATAAAAGCCAGGCAAGAAGAGCCAAAGATGATCCTGATTGCACCAGCACTGGTACCCAATCTTAAAGAGCTTAGCACAAGAACCACCCTGGATTTTGCCTCAAATCCTACATTTGCTGACACAGCACAACAATCAGATACTTCTCAGCCAGCTAAAGACTTTAAACCTAGCTGCATGGAAAATTCCTTAGTCAAGCAAGCAATACCTCTCTCCAAAGCTGTTATGGATGTCATTCATGAGGCCAGAAGGCCTAGCACCAGGAAAGCCTACTCGGATAAATGGAAGAGATTCTGTGCCTGGAACCAGGCGCACAGCCTTGACCCTCTTGTCCCAAACATTCCTCAGATACTTCAATATTTAACTGAGATGCTGGACAAGGGCCTCTCCTTCTCATCAATCAAGATCTACGCCTCAGCATTTCTGCTCATTACAACATGGATCCACCAATTTTTTCTAATCCTTTGCTCAAACAGTACCTCAGAGGGGCTAAAAACATAAGATTGCCCAGTAGAGCACGTACCCCAACCTGGGACCTCAACTTTGTTTTGGAAAAAATAACTTTACATCCTTTTGAGCCAGCTAACACAGCAGAATTAAAATACATCTCTTGGAAATCTGCTCTGCTGCTGGCAATAACATCAGCACGAAGAGTTTCAGAATTACAGGCACTAATGGCAGTGGAACCTTTCCTCATTTTCCACCAGGACAGGGTGTTTTTAAGAACTAACCCTACGTTTATGCCAAAGGTGGTATCAAGTCTGGCTCTAAACCAAACTATTCATTTGCCAGCTTTCTATCCAAAACCACAGAACAAGGGGGAGAGACTACTACATTCTTTGGACATTCACAGGCAGTTCCGCTTCTACTTGAACAAAACCAAAGCTTTCAGAAAATCTGAGCAGTTATTGGTAGCATATGCTGCAGGAGCACAGGGAAAAGCCATTTCAAAACTAACTATCTCAAAATGGATAGGACATTGTATACATTTCTGCTATACTCACCATGGGAAACCTTTACCTAGCAGCATTAGATCTCACTCCACCAGGGCAACAGCCACTTCTACTGCCTACCTCAGAGGAGTACCTACCAAGGATATTTTGGAAGCAGCAACATGGAGTTTTGTGCATACTTTCACCAAGCATTACCATTTCCCTTTATACTCCAAATCCAGAGCTGGCTTCGCCACTGCTGTGCTGCAGGGCCTTATAGCCACCCCTAATGCCTTATAGAACCAGCCTCCCTACCTCAGCTGTGGGATTCCACCCAAGTGTAATGATTGCAGCAGTGTAACACGAACATTGAACAGTTTTGTACCTACCATAAATGTAGATGTTCGAGTGTAAACACTGCTGCAGTCCAGGTTACCCTCCCTCCTTTCCCCTCTTACTTGCTGGTACGTGCCTATGCCTTCTACCCTTTACTACCTATGGGGAGTATTTGCTGGTAACTGAAAGCGGTTGTTTGCTTTTCTTATGTATGTTTTATTAGCAATTTGAATTGCCTACCTGTTTGGGGGAACCTGACATCTGTGGCAAGGAAAACTGAATAAAATGGCGTTGGCTGCATCTTGTTTATACCCCTGTCGCACTGACGTCAGGGAGGAGGCGACAGCAAGCAACGCCAGACCAAGACTTTGGAACTCGGGCCGACTGGGGAACCGCCTGACGGCAGGATAACCCAAGTGTAATGACTGCAGCAGTGTTTACACTCTAACATCTACATTTATGGTAGGAACAAAACTGTACTTTACAGAACACGCTACCGAGATTACTGGGACACAGCACTCTCAGAGGTGTATTTGTAGGTGGGTGCCATCATCAGCCCTGCCAAACGTGGGTATACGAATTGTATGGAGTGTGAGCAGTGTAAAAGCAATTTACAGTCCTCTGGCAAATGGGGAGACACACACACACACACACACACACACACACACACACACACACACACACACACACCAGTGGTGGGAACGGAACACCTGCCTATTTACAGATCACTATTACAATATTACATACTTACGAATTGCGCCACACAGACTACACATTTCAAGACTGTCATTATGACCTTCTAGGAATGGGTTCTAGGAATGCGGACATCAACAGGGATGCTGGCAGATAAGATGTACATACCTGTGTTTAGAGTAGGAATCCATCCTGACCTGGAGTATGCCCATCTGTGGAATGGATGACTGCTACCACTATCCAGGGTTACAATGGCCATGCCCATACACAGAGGCACATAACCGACAACAAGGTGTCACTGGGCATGCACACACAGTAACACAGGGCTGTTCGGAATGCACTGTGTCCATCTACACAAGGTTATAATGGGCATGCTTATACACTTAGTAGCACAGGGCTGACTGGGATGCACTTTGATTCTAAACACGGAAGGTCACAGTGGCCATGCTATTACAGATAGACTTAAAGAACACGTTGTAATGGGCTCTGGTGTTAGTAGTTGTCATTGTTAGCAGGAAGGCTGCTCTACATATATATGACACCAGTCTTTTACACATCTGCTGCTGTCCATCACCTTAGATGTACCATCCTATACCAAGCACAGTATCACCACTCGCAGTGATGTCTTGCTAGGAGTGGAAATTGCTTGACCAACACAATTAGCCTTGCTAGAGGTGGCAACTGCTTGAACAACACAATGAGCCAATGTCCTGCTGTAAGTACGAGGTTGTCCAGTGTTTGTCATTCTGGAATAACATGGCTGACAGTAGACAGGCCTTTGACACATATTACATACAGCCATGATTCAAGGGAGTGGGGATAATACCAACGTCTCATCTGCCCATACAGTGCCATTCCAAGGCAAATGTCCTAAACACAGGATAACACCAATACCTACAGGACAACTGCATTGTTTTCTTATGCTAATCAGTGCTAGATGTGTAGCGTCCATAATCACAGCTGGTCACTGTAGATCCAACAATGGGGAGTACTGACATCTGTGCAGTGAGGAACAGCTGGCTGATGGCTCTGTAGTGCACAATAGCACTACCACCATATACCTCAGAACCAGACATGTGGGCCATAACACAGGTACGGACCGCTCCAGGTGGTGTCCCCACATACATAAAGGCCACTCATGTACTGACCGGTACCCCAATGAAAGGCATCACAGATGAGTCATGTGCAGGACACAGTGTCACATGCGGCATTCTAGGATGTAAACCTCAGACACCACCATGCCCTTGGACCACCAACACGCATCCATACATGTTGTAGGACATATAGGAATACACCACCATGTGGCCCTTGACCAGTGGACTGTACCAAGCTCTACATCAACTGTAGAGTACCCATGTACTGACACAGTTGCATCATGTGTTATGCAATGAAACCACTGTCTGTAACCTGGTCAGCTGTGCACATACCAGGGGCCCTCTGTACTTTCCAGCATTAGCAGATGACTGTTGCTGTACACCATTACACACACACATGTATGGATATGACATACATGTATCTGCCCTGGGTATGTACATGCCACACACACACACACACACACCATACATGTAAATAGCATAGCTGCTGTTGTCCTTTGTGCAAACAGGTGGCTACAGCCATTACACACATGCACATGGAATGTAGGTCCATGGCGGCTGAATGCTAACAGTACATAGGGTGTGATATCAGTGTGGACAGAGATAACATTCCCTCTGTACCAGTTGCCCATTACACCTATCATATCCTACAACAGTCCATGTATCATGTCATGTATGTCATTACACATGTCCTCAAATTGCAATGCCTATAAACATGCCCAAATGACAGGATTGTAGGACCTACACACATGTACATGTAGTGTTGTGTGTTCAGATAACATGCGTGTGCAGTTGCTGATGTATGCAGGTGACGTGTATCCTAGTCCATCATGCAGTTGCAATGCAGCCTCAACATTGCCAACTGTATATGGTGATATGCTGATTGTACAGAAAGATGTACCTCAGGTATGGACATATCTGTGGAAATAACTAAGTGGTGGGGCATCTTTGCAGATGGATGTTTGCTGAGGACAGCTCACAGGTATGTCACAAGCGGTCCTACAATAACCTGTGTAACCGGTAAGCAGTGGTTTCGTTAATGAAGGACATAACACACAACTTAAACAGCGGTCAGGGTGACAGCCAACGTAAATCACTTGACACCTGTTAACAGTTAAGATGTCCCGTGTGCATATATCAGCACTGTTGCCAAAGAAATCGTCAGTACAGTTTGTAACGCTTGTAGTACTGCTGTAAGTCTGTCATACATATCATGAGCTAGGCAGGTCTTTGATTCACAGTACTGGCATGTGTGTTTGCGTGTGTCACGTATGGTGGGGAATGCATCTCAATTGTTACTCACTCTCCTGTACACTAGTGTACACATCTGTACAGACTGCAATATAGAAAGCAGGACATAGGCAGGGACATGCATCTCACACATGTTCGGTATCTGTATGTGCGTGACATAGGTGTATTTAATACTGAATGCATGCCACAGTGTGTGTATGTGAGTGTGTGTATGTATGGCTGTCTGGTCCCTGGAGTGAGGATGTATGTTACCATACTAATCTGATAAGACCCCTCCCCCCATCCAGGAGATGCATTCTACTATCCGTGTTGCTGTTCCCGATCCTAGGCCATACTGACTACCTGTACATGTGTATTCTCTGTGGCGCGTCATGTAGGTGCACAGTACTGTAATGATGATTTGTACATAGGCAGGGGTACTCACCTCACCAGTAGCAACTGTCTGCGAGTGTGTGTTACTATGTCGATGAATCCGTGAGTGTGTGGGTGTGTAACTGTGTCACTGAATACATGTGTGTCAATACCTGTGTGTTGGCATCCTGTCATGGGAACGTGTATTACTGATTCCCAATGAGGCATCACACTTCCCACTGGCCTCTACCCTTGTAATCAGCTAGACCGCTCTCTTACCTCACCACTCCATGTAACTGTACAAGTGATGTCACCCTTTATGGATGTCACGTCTGTAGCCACAGTAGCTTAATACACAGCTATCATTCTCTTGGATCAGTACACGTGTTTGGAATGTGGGACATTCTCACTGTTATGTGGCAGCTACATGGTGCATGCTGGTATATTCATACATACCTGTGAGTAGTCCACATTGACATATGGGACACTAACTGCAAACACTGACATCCACCGGCACGTGCAATTAGACGTGAAGGAGGACAGCAGGACATCATGACCAACATGCGGTTACTGTTGTTACACAAGACACACACTGTTAACAGTACGAAATGCATTGTACACCTGTAGTACATGGTATGTCTGCTGCCTGTCAACAGTACTCAACAATTGTAAACTACAGTTATCTTCCTAGTCTGTTCACCCTGTGCATCAGACCTTATGAGCATGTCCCTGCACCGATGGTGTGGATGTCAGGGGTATGCGGCACAGGCATCATCATATGCACAGGGTGATCATGTTTGCCAGAGGCCTAGGCTGCACCATTGGCTGACATCATGTGTGTGGGTTAGGGCCTTTGATCTAATTGGGCGTGTGTGGATGTTATGCATGTGTGTGTTGTGGTGCCCTACATATTTTTCAAGTGTGTGCATGTATGTATGCACACAGTTCTGCCATGTGTCTGGCCTACACAGGGGTATTCTTGACCGCTGCAGACTGTACAGGCCAGGTTTTACAGTTCACATCTGGCCACGGTCATGTGACCTGTGCCTGTCAGGGGTTGCACGGGCACTACCAGGCAGAGGTGCAGATTGGGTACTGTCTGATATCACCTGTCCACTGGAACCATGCCCCTGTTGGGACCATTGCGGGCCATGCGCACATGGCCTGCTGTGTCGTGGTGTGGACAGCACAGTACCAGATGCACTGCTGCTACCGCCACTATGGGAGCGTACATGTGAGGTAGCTCGTACATGTAGACCTGAAACAGGTGATGTAGCAGGCTTACGTCCACGTGCCCGATGTCTCACTCCTACCAGATGTTCCAACACAGACAGCTCACGTTCATGGATTGTCATGCCACGGTCAAGGACTCCCAACCATGTCACCCAATCGTCTATCCAAAGCTTCAGCAATCTGCTGTTGAGCATTTACCATTGCCTGGATGTTGGTTAAAGAACGGACAGCAGCCCTCTGAAGCCTCTGATCCTCTGTTGTGCCGTTCAGCACATGCCTGTCCCTCCATTACAGCCTGAAACATACATCTGGTGACACCAGCTGCTGCGCTCTGTCTTGCAGGAGCATGTTGGCCAGAGGTCCTGCTATGAGCAGCACTGGCCACGTGCCTGTGTGGGGCACCACCAGTCAGTTGGCTGACAACATGGTGTGCAGGCACACCTTCCATAGCCCCCACACTTTCCTGTTCCAAGCTACCGCATGCCAACTGTCCTTCCTCTATGGCCACTGGTGAATAGGGTATGTGCAGGCATGGGATCTGTGTGCGGGGATGAGGGGGATATAGCTGGAATGGCAACCAATGGCACAGTTTCAGCCCCTGACAACTCTGCCTGTGCCTCAGTCATACGTTCATCATTACTGCTAGAGTCTATGGGGACACTAACATCAGATCAGCAGGAGGGCAACGCACCTACATCACCTGCGAGGGCAGACAAGAAGTGTACATTACAATCTATACAATAGACAGACACACACACGTGATATGAGAAAAGGCATGCAACATGCATGTGATACGGCAGACGGCATGCAGCGCAGACAATAATAGTGGTGGTTATCATACATCCCTGGGTTGCACACAACAGCATGCATGTGTCATAGGTTCATAGATTGGTACTGGGCTATCTGCCTGAAGGCATATATTAGCCCAGCCACGTTGTGCGGTATTCACCACCCCTTTAGTAGTTCCCTAGACCCTTGTACTAGCAGCTAGTACCCTTGGCCCCTATCTAGTAGTGCTGTGTTGGTGTGATCCCCGGTGTGAGCTTTGTTACCCATCCACTCATCAAGGTTCCTCTTGAAGAGTGATAGTGAGGGGCTCTGTCTTATGTAGGTTGGGACCCTGTTCCATAGTAAGGGAAGTCTCTGTGAAGGGAATCTATCCCTCCAGCATGTTCTATTCATTGTTGTGTTGAGGTTTATATCTCTAGAGCGTGTATCTCGAGTAGATTTGGTTTTGCTAAGATGGAGCATGTTCAGCAATTCTGAGTTGGACATGGCTCTGTACGTTAGACAGAGCTAGGCTCTGAGAAAGCGGTATGCAACAGAGAATAGTCTTCGCTTTTTCAATCGTGCTGCATAAGGCAACTGTTTGAGGCCAGTAATCCTCTTGGTTAGGTACCTTTGTGGTCTCTCCAGCTGCTGGAGATGTCTAACCAGGTACATTCCAATCAGTGCATTGTACTCAATAATGGGTATGATGAGGGAAGAGTAGAGGGGCACCATTACATCCTTCGATCTTGATGCGAACCCTTTCGTGATCAGATGAGTCACATAGAAGGATTTTCTAACCACTTTGGCAACATGGTTATCAAAGGAAAGCTGACTATCTACTTGGGTCCCTAGATCCCTTATTTCTTCTTCAGATTTCAGGGGATTACCTCCTATGTTGTAGTTTGCGGGTACTCTGTTTTTTTCCAAAGGGGATTACTACGCATTTTTTTGCGTTTAGCTTGAGACCATGGCTTTGACACCATGCATCAGTCTAATTTAGGCCCTTCTGGAGGATCTCCATGTCAGCCGAAGACTCTATTATACCACCCAGTTTGCAGTCATCCACAAACTTAGTCAGCCACAGCCCTTCCGTGCCTGCCTGTACTTCTGAGAAGTATATGCCAAACAGGAGGGGTCCCAGGACAGAGCCCTGAGGCACACCACTTGTTACTGGTCTGGATTCGGACATAGATCCCGCTACTCTTACTTTATGGGATCTGTCTGAGAACCAGTTTGCGATCCATCTTGTGACATAAGGGTTTATGCCCAGGCTGGTGAGCTTATCAATAATATCTGAATGGGCATAGCAGATGGCATGCAAATTACACAGTCATAGTAGTAGTTAGCATACATCCCTGTATTACGCCATGTAGACCAGCACAGTTTAACAATACACCTGCCTGATGTGTTATATGACCTTGACAATCACATGTAGTATGACATGTAATCTGCTGACGTGTGCAATGACATGCGTTTCCTGTCAAATATACAGTGGGGTAATGGTGTCCCAATGCAGTGTTGTCTGTCCGCCCTACAGATATACTGCACATTTAGCTGATGTGCATGGCCATTGCAGGGAATCTTGAGGCGTCTCTATTGCTATACAGTGTGAGTTACAAACAGTTCATAGCCATGACTGTGCTCAGATACAATACATATATACTGTGGAATGTGATCCACGTCACTGAGGTGTATACACACTAAACCATGATGTGGAAGTTGACACAGGTCACTGAAGTGTATACGGATGACACCCCTGCACATCTGCAACCATATTGCTGCTGCCTGGCAACTATGGCCAGACATGACGAACACGTCAGCACACCATGTCCCACATGACATATGTGTACCACGCACACACACACACACGAGGAGCAAGTATGACATTGATGTCCGACACCAGCAAGGGGAATGTACTGTATCTGTGGGCTGATGTGAATAATGTACAGGTGACTGCTGTCATGTTGTGACACCATCAAGATGTTCAACGCATCTTATGTGGTGGATTGATATCACGCTTACACAAGATGTGCATAGGCTGTAGGATGTCTAGTGTTCCACATCTACAAACGTAACCATTACACAAAGGCCATAGTTGGACCATGTGTAGCCATTGTACGACAGGGTGTACACACAAGCACTGCATGTCTACTGTGTGTGTTGCTTCATGTCTCTGGCCATCCTCCATTGCCATGTGTGTACATGTGTTGGCCAAATTATTGCGACGGGTCATCTATTTCACATGTCTGTGTTGTCCCATATGACATACACCCACAGATGTCATATGCTCCACTGACGACAGGGTTATGCAGACAAAGGGTGGTATGTGGGATATGTTTTCAGGTTAGTTAGGCAGTGTTGCAGCCAGGCCACTAGATGTCATGGACATGTCAAGATAGCACATCACATTGTGTGACATTCATAGCAGGGCTATGATCCACACCAGTGAATCCTGTGGGCTGGCAATACTCCAACCCACTATGTAGTACTGATGTTCATCATGTTCAACTGTTGCAGTCATTACACTTGGTTTATCCTGCTGGCAGGCTACCTGCAGTCGGGCCTGAATTCCAAAGTCCTGGTCCGGCGTCGGTTGCTGTCGCCTCTTCCCTAACGTCAGTGCGCCAGGGGTATACAAGATGCAGCCGATGCCATTTTCTTCAGTCTTTCTTGCTCGCGGTGCCTGAAGCAAAAGCAGTTTGCAAGTGCCGGTCGGCCGACTCGAGATTTTCAAAATTGAATTTCAGATCCGAAGTCTTCAGTAAAGCTAAGTACCCCGTTGGGGAAACTTTTTCTTGCTTCAGACCGATGTCAGTAAAAGTTAACAATTGTATTTCTTGTGGGAAGCAAATACCTCATAAGGATTTTCATTCTTTCTGTATTCCTTGCCTAGGCCCTGACCAACGACGTTGCTAGTTGTCAGTTTTGTGCTAGATTCAACCAACGCACTATTAAACGTCGGTTTGATTTTACTTTACATTATTTTGGCCAAAGGTTTAACTATATAATGCCGTCGGAACAACCGATGACCTGAGTTCATAAAAAGCGGAAAGGCAAAGAAAAGGACAGGCACCCATGGTCCAAAACTGACAACTAAGCCTCTTCTAGGCCAGACGCCGGTTCTTAGTGAGGCGCTTTCGCAGCCCCTGACACCTGCTACTTCAGAGCCACAGGCCACCTCAGACTCCCACGTGGAGACAACTAGGCCTCTGGAAACTCAAGGTATTGGGCCTAAGGAAAATATTCCCTCAGATGGGTCCGGAGCTGCTGAGCAGGCATCGGCTTCTGAGGGTGTTTTCAGACCTACACAGCTTACTATCGAGACCACTTCAGCAGCCAAGGCAAAGTCTAAAACACCTTTAAAGGCAAAGAAACAAGTACAGCATTCTCCTTTGCAGTCATCCATGCCTAAGAAACAGATGTTTAAAATGGCAGAGGACCTAATTACTTTGATCAGGGGTTCCCATCCCCCTCCTGATGGCCTAGGCAAGACACTGACTATGACTCCTCTGACCAGGTTTCTATTTCTTCTGATTCCTCTTCAGAACAGAGATATTCTCTTCCTCCCTATGAGGACTCTGATGCTGACGAATCTATCCCTTCAGCCTCTCCTCCTGAGGACTACTCTTTTGGGGAAACCCTGCACACCATGAGGGAGCTTTCCATTGGGAGAGCCAGGATTATTCTTTGTCTCTTGATTCTTTACCCCCTGCACCAGGTAAGCCAGATAGATACTACAGGGTTCCAGATTCAAATAAATTTCTTTATAAAAACCCTGCTGCTGATCCAGAAACAATTTCTCAGGGTCCCAGAGGGGTCAAGGCTTCCAGTGCAAAAAACCCTGTTCCCTCTGATAGGGATTCTAGAGCACTGGACAGATGGGGGAAAAAAGTTTACACCTCTGCTACTTTAGCTGTAAGGGCTTTAAACTGCCAGTTTCACATGCTTAAATGTCAATACCTAATGTCTCTGCTAAAACAGAAAATGCTGACAAGCTCTGAATGTCCTGAAAACAAGGAAATGCAGGATTTATTCCATGCAAATGAACAAGTGGGAAATCATACAGTGTGGTTTTGATTCACTAGAGGCTTCTTGCAGAGCCACAGTTACAGGTTCTGTCATTCAAAGGCATGCTTGGTTAAAAGAACACAGTTTACCTGATCATGTTAAAGCAAAATTATTGGATGCTCCATTACAGCATGATATTTTGTTTGGTGTTAAGGCAGAAGTGTTAAAGAAAATGGAGGATAAAGCTAAATCAATGCAGACAGTAAAGGATTTCTTACAGGTTCAGCCATCCAGATTTAACAGGAACTGGCCTTCTAAAAATTGGTTCTTTCCAGTGTTAGACAGGCCACAAAGAGGCAGATACAGACACCCAAGAGGCAGATCTCAGCCCCAAGGCTCATACAGACCTAAAAAATGGGGTGCTTCAGCCTCCAAAGGCGAAGACAAATCACAACCTTATAGGAAACAGTCCCAATGACTTTCCACTACCAAAGCACTTACCTTTTGGCAGCACCCTTAGGGGGAAAACTAGCACTTTTCTCAAAATTGGCACATGATTACCCAGGACAAATGGGTACTGAATATTGTTTCTCAGGGTTACAAGTTCCACTTTCACACGCTCCCAAGGGCAAAAGGTATGCCAGACCTGCCACACAATCAATGGGCAGAGGCACAAAAGCAAATTTCTGCTGTCATGGACATGAGGGCTATTCAAAAAGTACCACAGCAAGAACAGGGGCAAGGATTTTACTCAAGACTTTTCTTGGTACCCAGAAAGGACAAAGCCTGGGGACCAATACTGGACCTGTATACTCTAAATACTTTCCTGGATGTTCCAAAATTCAAAACGTTGACACTGCAGCAACTTCTACCCATGCTGGGCAAGAAGGCTTGGCTAGTTACTTTGAACCTCAAAGAGGCATACCTGCATGTCCCAATCAGACAGTCTTGCAGAAGATACCTCAGATTCATAGCTGGCTCAATGCATTACCAAATCTCTGCACTGCCCTTTGGCTTATCTACTGCACCCAGGGTCTTCACAAAATGCCTGGCACCAGTAATTGCATTTTGCAGACAAAAAGGAATTCAAATATATCCCTACTTGGACGACTGCCTTATTCAAGCAGAGAGCAAGGACATTTTACTAAAACAGCTGGCGTTTATAAAAAGATTACTGATTTGCCTAGGGTACACAGTAAACGAAAAGAAATCAAAACTAGTGCTCTCTCAAGAGATAATATTCCTGGGTGCAAGCTTAAATACAGCTCCCCAGATGGCTTATCTCACGCCAGACAAACAAAAGCAACTGACTCATTACTTCCAAATGATGGCAACAAAGACCCAGCTACCTGCAAGAGAAAGTTTGCAGGCTTTGGGCTTCATGGCATCCTGCATCCTGCTAATTCCAATATGCAAGACTGCATATGAGGAAGCTACAATGGTATCTAAAAAGTGTTTGGACTCAACATTGCCACAGCCTGGAAACAATAATTATCTCATTCCCTGCATGCAACAAGAGTTTCAATGGTGGGCACTGGCCTGTCACCACAACAAGGGACAGCCTTTCACTTTACCCACAGCCAGGCAGACACTAACAACAGATGCATCGGATTATGCCTGGGGGGCACACATGGTGGGAAAATGTATTCAGGGCACGTGGCCCGCAGACCAAATGCATCTTCATATCAATCGAAAAGAGATGCTAGCTGTACAAAATGCCCTGACAGCTTTCAAGGATCTACTACATCCAGGACAACTATTGCTAAAGACGGGCAATACTACAGTCATGTGGTACATAAACAAGCAAGGGGGCACACATTCTTACCCCCTCTGCAGGCAAGCCATGACTTTGTGGAACACAGCATTGACCTGTCAAGTACATCTGCAGGCACAATTCCTGCCAGGAAAAATAAATACTCTGGCAGACGAACTAAGCAGAAATCTCATGGGCCCTCAGCATAACAAGGAAATGGGGATGCCCAGACATAGAGCTATTTGCCTCCCCTCACAACTGCCAACTACAGAGATTCTGCACAAGGACTTATCACTCTCAAGCATGAAAGGTGGATGCTCTATCATTCAGCTGGAAAACCCTGACAGTTTATGCCTTTCCCCCACTGCCTCTTCTCCCTAAGGTACTCCTAAAAGTCAGACAAGAGAAGCCAAAAATGATTCTAATTGCCCCAGACTGGCCACGCCAGCACTGGTACCCAGTCCTAAAGAGCTTGTCTCAAGGCCCAGCCTGGAATTTACCTGCACAGCCAACTCAGAACCTTAAATCTGGCTGCATGGCGAATAATATAACCACTCAGAACACACCTCTCTCTAAAGCAGTTATGGATGTCATT
>NC_056747.1:171945936-172058436 GCF_019279795.1 Protopterus annectens | reverse complement strand
ATTGGTTCATAGGTATGTACTAGGCTAGCTGCCATTTTAAGACTAGCCAGTTTCCCTTTTTACTGCCCAAATTAACTTTATCCCATGTGTTTAGAGATTGGCCTTACCTATCCCATGGTTGATAATTATATTTTACCCCCAATGAGAATAACTACAGGGGGCAGTCCAGTTGTGCTTGAATTGGACAATGAACTTTTTGTTGTGGATGGGGAGTCTGTTCCAGAACACCAGTATCTTCTGCGAGATATAGCTGTTCCTCCAAACCATTCTGCTCATGTTGCAGAAGAGATTTATATCCCTAGACTGAGTATTTCTGATGCCATTTGATTTGCTGATGTGCAGTATATACAGATGTGCTGGGTTGGGGAATGCTTTGTATGCCTGACACAGATCACCTCTTAACAGTCTGTAGGTTGCTAAGTATAGTGACAGGACTTTGAGTCGGTCCATGTAAGACCTGTTTAGGCTTGTACCTTTTGGTAAGCTATCTCTGTGGGTGTTCTGTTTGCTTGTGTCTGGTCAGATACATGCCAAAGAGGGCATTATATTCAATCATTTGCCTAATGAGGGCTGAATAGTAGATTTAGACACAATCCGTTTGTTTATAAGCTTGTCAGTTGGTCAAAAGTTAGTCACTGTCCACATAAGTTAGAACAACTGGGTCAACTTTAATGTGGTAGTTTCCTGGGATAGATGACTTCCCAAATGATATAATAATGTATTTTTGGCATTTAGTTTCAGTTCATGGTTTTGGCGCTAGTTTTGTTTTGGGACAAACCTTCCTGCAGTGTAACAGTCGTTTTTGATTCAATGTCTGCTCCTAGCTCAGTCATCTGCAATCATAGTCAGCCAGTGCCCTTTGGTAATTGCTTTTACTTGAAAAGTAGTAGATGCCAAACAGGAGGGGTCCCAGCACAGAACCCTGGATTCTTTATACCCTGAGTGTACTGCTAACAACTGTGTCAATGTCAAAAGTCCTATGTTTGACAAGTGTCTGAACCCTGTACCTTAGTTAATGTTGGTCAGCTATTGCAGTCTGCCTATAATCCCACTCTATGTTGACTTCTGTTCCCACAGTCAAGCAATGTTTAAAAGGGTCTCTCTATTTGATATTCCTGAGGAGGACAGTTCCCTTTTCTTAGGATTTGCATTCTGTTTTGGAACAACTAACTGCTGTCCTCCAATCCAGTCAGATAGCGTATCACCATGGAAGACCCTGTTCTTGATGGCTTTTACATCAGCAGGGTTATTTCCAAGTGGCAGGCCTTAGTGTGCAAAGAGCCTTCTACATTCTTCCCAAAGACAGGTTGTGATGTAGCAGGTCAAACTCCAGCCTACCAGTATAGCAGCTACTGGTGCATCCTTCTTTGCAAATCTACCAGCCCAAAGGTGTTTGTGAGGCAACACTTTGACTACAATTCACATATTTTGTGAACATTACAAGCAGCATCTACAGGTCAGAAGCAGGGCAGGTTTTGCTGCAGCCATTTAGAAAGATGTGACCAGGCTTCCTAATCACATTGCAGCAGTGATCCTTATTTTGAACATTGCACAGTTGTGTGAGCACACTTGTTGTAACAGTAAGTATTTGAATATTTAGGTCACTGCTTTAAAATGGTCATACTCCTTCCTATGCCCATAAAGGAAGGCTTTTTACTTTCTTGAGATATGCTGGTGATAGAAGACAGGAGATCGGAATACCTGCTTGCTCATTATCCAGGTGACTCCACCCAGCCCTGGGGTATATACATACTAGTTAACCTGTGAATTGTCTGACTCCCCCCCCCCCCCAGATACACTTGGTGGCAATTTTACTACCAAAAAAAGGAAAGATGATGCAAGTTGATTTCCCTTCTCGCAAGCATCCAGCTGACATTCTCCACATGGTGAAGGGTTCCAATTCAAATCTCTGGAAGACCGGACACATCTCTGTGGCTTTATCTTGTAGATAGTGAACAATACTGTAGTGGCTATCTTAATATTCACACTACTACTGTTAGAGTATGCACGTTCAGGTCTTTTCCCCATTACTGCAGGGTTGTCCTTTGATAAAAACATTTGATGCACAATATGATGAATACAGCCATTCCTCCTAGTGCCATAGGAGAAGTACCTGACGAGAGAGATTCTAGATCTGGCAGACATAGCTGTTTCATCAAAACAGCATAGTTTAGGATCTTGGCATTATAAACACTGTTCTGTATGGCGCTCATGGTCACACAGGATATCTGTCGATGTGAGGCCCAATCACAAAGCCGAGACAAATTCTTAACATGTTTTTGTGGCTTCCAGTTATAAACTTATTCTGCTGGTATTAAGGGATAAAGCCCTGACTACCACCAAGGTAATCCTAGTTTTATTAGCTCCTCACATTAGTCAGAGCTGAAGTCCAAGATCGTTTGATAAATGGGAAATCTAAAGAAAGTTTGTATTAGTGTGTTAACATAGTGTTATTACTTCGGAGTAAGCTTTTTCTTCTTGGGACAAATAACAGCTCTTGTAGAGCAAGAGACCTTTTTAGATGGTGCCTTTCTGTTTATGGGCAATATTTTCTTTACAGACACTGGAAGCTGACACCCTAAGGAATGAGAGACTCATCTTTTCCCCTGTACTTCTGCAGTACAGAAATTTTTCATTTTTCAGTCATTTCTTCCGTTCAGGAGTATTTGCATCCTGTAACATATAGCACAGATTTCCAAATTTCATCAAAACTACATCATTTTTTCCACATACGTTTGGTTACAAATGGTGCTCAGAGGCTTGCAAGACAGAATACATATCTAAACATGCCTCTCTCAAAGTTTCTTAGGAAGTATTAACTGTGGCAGACCCACTTTTGAGAAAGCCGTTTTACAAAAAAGGCAGTAGACAATGCTTTCTTCTCCCCTTTCAAAAGAAATAGGTTTATTTGAAGGCCTGTTTTGGATCTTTCATATGTCAGGCAACACTTAAGATATACTGAGATAAAGATGCTGTGCTGAATGCTGCTTTGTTGCCTTAGCGCTGCTGATGTTCTATGTAGTTTTACTAGCATGTTCCCTTTGCATTACATGACATTTCTAAGGGTTTAAATAGGGAATAGCCATGTAATCATTAGTTTCACATTTCTTTTGTGGTTTGTCCACATCTTTAGTAATGTTCTCAAAGAGCCTATGCCAACCGATGGTTGGGAAACTCAGAGCCCTTGCCAACCAAGTCCATGAAGACAGATGGAAAGATACCAGAACCTGGGCAAATTGTACTGTGAGAGTGGGCAGAGAAAATAAAGACAAATGAGAAAACAGAGTAAAACATAAGAGGGAAGAGAGACCGGAGAAGTAAGAACATGAGAGGTGTGACTTGAGAGGAAGAGTTAAAGGCTGAAGTTGAAGACCTAAAAGTGGTAGGAAGAACTGGCCATGATGAAGGAAATCTGCCATATTTAGAAGTGAAAAGAGTCCTAGATAAATGACACGGGAAATTAAAGAGGAGGAGGAGGAGAATACGGAAGAGTAGGAGGAGTTAAGGGTGTGAGAGTTAGACATGTAGGTATCCTGGAAAAGAGATCTGAAGTACTGATTAAGGTGGGAAGAGTAACTTTAGAGAAGTGAATAGGACAGCTAACACAGACATCCAAGCAAGGACTTCAGCAAACATGGCAAGTCAGAATGTGGAGGGAAGCATTTTATTGATTGGAAAATTGGTCACAATGAATGATTAGAATAAGATTGATCTTAATGGAGTGAAAGAGTGGCAGAAAGATCTGTTCTATGAATGAGATTAGACACAGTAAGAAATGGGTGGCTGGAAATAGACATATGGGTACCAGCGAGTCAGCAGATGTATCTACATGAGAGGTACAGATAAGGGCCCCAGGAGTGATAAGGGCATATTAAGACCTGGAATATGCAATTGCCATTTTTTTGGTTGAGCTGCTGGTACTAATTGCTAAGACCGTAAGGAAGGATAAGATCCAGGACTACATTGCCTGTTAAGAAAGTGGACTGATATGTGAACATATGGCCTGGTTAGTGATGGAGTAGAGGCATGTCAGTGAAAGCAGCCTCTCTCCCATCAATGGATTTTACTGATCTGCAGGAGGGAGGAACTGCATTGCTGACCTATAAGTTGCAGAAGTACAATAGGATGATGATGCTGATAAACTAAGAGTTGGAATAGCTGACTGATGGCACGAAAGAATGGGTAGGAGGAAGAGTGTGGTAATTACACAGTAGGAGGCAGGAAGGTGCAGAAATCAGCAATTAAGGCAAATTATACATTAGCAGGAAACCGGTAAAAAAGGGACATTGATGCAAAGTGTGAGTGATGATAAAATGGGTGAACAAAGTAGAAAAAGGCAGGTAATGGGACCCACAAGAATGGCTGGAAATGTCGGGGGTCATTTTAAATAATGCTAGGAATGTAAGCAAAATAAATAAATACGGAGGTTTGCCAGAAATATGGGCATATGATGATGGAGACTTGATACAGAGATCCCAGGGCATTAGTCATCATAAAGATCTGTGGTGCAGTATAGTTCTGTATTACTGAGGAGTTTGCTGCAGGCAGATGTCTACCTTTCCATCCTGACATCCAGAGCTTTTCCAAGCTTTAGACATTTCCAGAGTGGAGCTGTCCTCCCTGTTTGCTGAGAGCATCTGTAGAACATGCTCAGTAGAAAAGTGAAAACATGCATTGCTGTCTCTGGTTTTCTTTTTGGTTGCAAGAGGTGATTGTTCATCAGACCATTGGTGTTTTCCAGGTGACTTCCAGAAAGTAAGTTCTCACATTGGAAAAGCATTTTTCTGTTCTATTTGATGTTGTTGCATTTCCTCCTAATTGTTAGATTAGCACATTGTATTATTTTTATGGAATCTTTCTAAAGCTGACAGTGAACCAGTAAAATTAGCGGCAAGTATGTTTTGGGAGGAGGTGTACTCCACTGAAAGACTGTCACTTTCATTGTTTGTTTTATTTGGAGGAAGACCCAGCGATTTTCTTTATTGAGCATTATGTTTATTTTAGTAAAACAATCCTTTGTTGGGTCCCAGACAGTTTAACTTTCCTTGAACACCGGAAGCTTTTAGCACTGCACCAAGTGTTATCAGCCTTCCCCCAGTAGGGAAACTGTCAACTATCAGGCCCAAGACAATGCATAAGAGTAAGTACTGCCATGGAAAATGGAGAAAATTAAGTACTGGTTCAAGTATCCATAGGGCAGAGAGTTCGCTTCCACTGCAACCCTACTTGTGCCACAAGGTGCTGAGGACAACAGTGTATGTGTCTGTACTGAGGTGCAACATTATCTGCCTTTATCCCCAATGCTTCTTTATAGCACATCCTTACCTTTTTAACCATCTGAGTCTGTTAATGTGATTTACTCTTACAGCACAGCCAGGCCTTATTGGTAGAAACAGTTGCATCACAAAACATCCTGCTAAAGTTCTTGGAGTTGGGAGAAAACTAGCAATGCCTTTGGGAGTTCCAGAGCCCTGGAATTCAAGCCAGGAGGAGGTGCCCACCTGCAATTAATTCCTCATGTCATATCTCAGACGTAATGAATTGTACTTCAGCAATGATCCTAATATTCTAACATGTACTGTTATGGTGAATAGTCTCACAGCTGTACTTTCTTCCTGACTGTAGAAATGCATTTACCATATTAGCAGAGATGGACTCCTAAGAGGATTCAACACTTTGTGCTGAAAACTTGTAAATCTGAGAAGTGGTGGTTATTAATGGTATTGATTGACAGTATTATGTTGCTGCACACATGCATGTTCTCTAATTCTGGGGAGTCATTTAGTGCCTTCTTCTAGAAATGTAATTGCCAAGCTGGCAAGGTGAAATAGTGACACAAACGTACATTATGTAAACATTCTTTTTGCTTAAAGTTGCTATATTTAGGCAGTATTGAAGTCAATGTAATATTCTCTGTTGCTGCATGTATGTGTCTAGATGTTCTTCGTGTTTCACTGTTGCAGTCATTACATTTGGGTAATCTGTTGGCAGGTTGCCCTCATTCGGCCTGAATAACAAAGTCTTGGGTCCTGCGTCGGTTGCTGTCTCCTCTTCCATGGCGTCAGATCATCAGAGGTATAAAACACGCAGCCGACACCATTTTATTCAGTCTTTCTTGCCGTGCAGTGCCCGAAGCAGAAACAGTTCGCAGGTGCCGGTCAGCCGACTCCTGAAATTTTCGCATTCGAATTTCAGAACCAAAGTCTTCAAACTAAAGCTAAGTACTCCGTTGGGGAAACTTTTTCTTGCTCCTTACCGATGTCAGTAAAAGTTAATTGCATTACTTGTGGGAAGCAAATACCTCATAAGGATTTTCATTTGTACTGTATTCCTTGCCTAAGCCCAGATCATAACGTGCCTTGCTTTTGGTTTTGTGCTAGATTTAACCAACGCACTATTAAGCGTCAGTATAGTTTTGCTTCTAAATATTTTGGATCAAGATTTAACTATCCTGAAATGCTGTCAGTTAGCACTCCGACTACCGGAGTTCACAAAAAACGCAAAGAAAAAGACAGAGACAGACAGCTGAGGTCCAAAAACGTACGACGAAGCTTCTCCTAAGCCAGTCACCAGTTCGCCGGTACTCAGTAAGGCGCTTTCACAGCCCCTGATACCTGATACCTTTGAGTCACAGGCCTCTACCGATACCCATTCGGAGTCCGGTATGCCGTGAGATGCTCAGAGTATTGAACCCGCAGATGTCTCTTCCTTGGATGGGTCCGGAGCCGCTGAGCAGGCACTGGCTTCTGAGGGTATTTTCAGCAGCAAAAACAAGGTCAAAAACATCATCTATGTCTAAAAACCGATGCATGAGCCACGTGCTCAGGCCCCTATGCCTAAAAAACAGATTATCAAAATGGCTGAAGACTTAACCCCCCCCCCCCCCCTGCTAAGAGGCCTAGGCAAGGCACTGATAATGAATCTTCAGATCAGGTTTCCATTTTGTCTGATTCCTCTTCTGATCAGGAATTTTCTATTCCACCCTATGAGGATTCTGATGCAGAGGAATCCATCCCATCTGCATCTCCTCCTGAGGATTACTGTTTTGGAGAAACTTTGCATACTTTAAGGGAACATTTTCACTGGGAGAGTCAGGACTTTTCTGAATCAAAAAAGAGGCTTAGGGATTTCCTTCTTCCTCTGCATAGGCCTTTGGCTATACCCCCTGTACTAGATATTGTGGATGATGTGTTTTCGGAATCAAGCATGGCTCCTGATTCCCTACCTCCGGCTCCTAGTAAGCCAGACAGATATTATAGGGTTCCTGACTCCCACAAATTTCTATTCAGAAATCCTGCTGCTGATCCAGAGACTATTTCTCAGGGTCCCAAGGGTGTAAAGGCCTCTACAGCCAAGAATCCTACCCCCTCTGATAGAGATTCCAGGGCGCTGGATAGATGGGGAAAGAAGGTTTATATGTCTGCTACCTTGGCAATCAGAGCCTTAAACTGCCAGTTTCATATGCTTAAATATCAACAGCATGTTATGGGCTTACTGAAACAGAAAATTATGTTGATTTCTGATTGTGTGGAAAATAGAGTTACATGAATTATTGCATTCAGCAGAACAAGTTGGAAAGCATACTTTGCAATGTGGTTTTGATTCCTTGGAGGCCTCTTGCAGGGCCGCAGTTACTGGATCTGTGATTAGAAGGCATGCCTGGCTCAAGGAGCAAAATCTGCCTGATCATGTTAAAGTTAAATTGTTGGATGCTCCCTTGCAGCATGATACTCTGTTTGGTAATAAGGCAGAAGAGGTTTTAAAGAAAATGGAAGATAAAGCAAAATCTATGTAAACTGTAAAAGATTTCTTGCAAGTTCAGCCACCCAGGTTTAGTAGGCACTTGCCTACCAAAAATTGGTCCTTTCCTGTGTCCAACAGAACCACTCAAGGCAAATCCAGGTGCTCAAAAGGCTCCAGATACCAGTCACAGGGTTCTTATAGGTCAAAGCAATGGGGTGCCTCCACCTCTAAATCTGGAGGAAACAAAGTACAACCCTATAGAAAGCAGTCTCAATGACTTTCCTCCACCATCACCAAGCACTTACCTTTTAGCATCCCCCTTGGGGGGGAAACTAGCACTTCATGCTCAAAATTGGCAGTTAATTACCCAGGACAAGTGGGTATTGAACATAGTATCCCAGGGGTACAGATTTCATTTCCATACTTTGCCAATTCCAAACGGATGGCCAGATCTGCCACAAAATCAGTGGGCAGAGGCTCAGAAACAAGTTATGTCCCTCATGGATATGCGGGCTTTTCAACCAGTACCAGAGAAGAAAAAAGGACAAGGTTTTTATTCAAGACTTTTCCTGGTACCCAGAAAAGACAATTCTTGATGTCTAATACTGGACCTATCGATTTTGAACACGTACCTGGACATTCCAAAATTCAAAATGCTGACTTTACAACAGCTGCTGCCTATGCTGGGCAGGAACGCTTGGTTAGTGACTCTAGATTTAAAAGAGGCATACCTGCATATTCCAATAAGGGAATCATGCAGAAGATACCTCCGCTTCAAGGCAGGTTTTTTTGCATTACCAATTCTCTGCCCTGCCCTTTGGCTTATCTACTGCGCCCAAGGTCTTTTCAAAGTGCCTGGCACCAGTAATTGCATTCTGCATACAAATTTATCCTTATCTGGACGACTGTCTCATTCAAGCAGAGAGGACAAGAACACTCTTCTTCAACATCTGGCATTTGTAAAAATGCTTCTAACATGCCTAGTGTACACAATAAAGGAAAAGAAATCCCAACTGGTACCCTCTCAAATAATTACATTCCTGGGTGCAAGCTTGAATACAACTGCCCAGATGGCTTACCTTATGCCAGACAAACAAAGGCAACTGACAATATATTTCAAACAAATAGCAACAAAAACCCACTTATCTGCAAGACACATTCTGCAGGCTTTGGGGTTTATGGCATCCTGCACTCTACTAATTCCATATGCAAGACTGCATATGAGGAAACTTCAATGGTACCTAAAAAAGTTTATGGATCCAACATTGTCACAGTCTGGAAACAATGATTCCTCTCATTCCCTACCTACAACAGGAGTTTCTTAGGTGGGCAGAGACATGTCACCAAAACAAGGGACTGTCTTTCACTCTACCCCCCTGCCACCCAATCCCTAACTACAGACGAGTCAGACTATGCTTGGGGGCCCACCTGGTGGGGAGATGCATTCAGGGCAAATAGAGCCCACAACAAATGCATCTGCATATCAACCAGAAAGAGATGCTAGCTGTTCAGAATGCTCTGACAGCCTTCAAGGACTTACTTCATCCAGGACAACTACTGATAAAGACGGACAACTCCACGGTTATGTGGTAAATAAACAAGCAGGGGGGTACACATTCCTACCCCCTTTGCAGACTAGCCATGGCATTGTGGAACATGGCTTTGACTTACCAAATACATCTTCAAGCTCAGTTCCTGCCAGGAAAACAAAATACTCTGGCAGACGACCTAAACAGAATTCTTATGGACCCACACAAATGGAAACTGGATCCACAAATCTTCACCATGTTAGCACAGAAATGGGGGAGCCCAGACATAGATCTATTTGCCTCTCCCCAAAATTATCAGCTGGACAAATTCTGCACAAGAATTCATCACAAAAAAGCTTGGAAAGTGGGCGCCCTATCCTTCTGTTGGAAAAACCTATCAGTCTATGCCTTTCCCCCTCTGCCTCTTCTCTCCAAAGTCTTACTAAAAGTCAGACAGGAAAAAACAAAAATTATCCTAGTTGCTCCGGACTGGCTTCTGCAACACTGGTACCCACTTCTAAGGAATATGTCTCAATTTCCCCCTTGGTACTTGCCTCAAATACCTCATCATCTGTCTCAGCAAACAATCAAATTCTGCACACTCAGCTCCAAACTCTGAACCTTGCAGCATGGCTGATCATTTAATTATTCAAACAACACCTCTCAGTAAATCTGTGATGGATGTCATTTTGGAAGCCAGAAGGCCTAGTACTAGAAAATCTTATGCTGATAAATGGAAGAGATTCTGTGCTTGGAACCAAGCACAAGGAACAGACACAGCAAAGCCCAATATTCTTCAGATTTTACAATATTTGACTGAAATGCTTGACAAGGGCCTGTCTTTTTCTTCAATAAAAATCCATGCCTCTGCCATCTTGGCTCATTACAACACAGAGCCACCCCTCTTTTCTCATCCTCTGCTTAAACAGTATCTTAGAGGGGCCAAAAATTTAAGGCCTCCCAGAATATCTCCAACTCCTGCATGGGACCTCAATTTCGTAGTGGAAAAACTCACCCTGCCTCCTTTTGAACCAGCAGCTACTGCGGATATAAACTTTCTATCTTGAAAAACAGCTTTTCTCTTGGCAGTCACTTCAGCAAAAAGGGTTTCAGAACTACAGGCCCTCATGGCAGTGGAGCCTCTTATTATATTTTACCCAGACAGGGTGTCCCTCAGGACCAATCCATCTTTTATGCCTAAGGTGGTATCCAGTGTGGCTCTTAACCAGACCATTCATCTGCCAACATTTTACCCAAATCCGCAGAACAAGGGGGAGTGGATTTTGCATTCCTTGGATGTACACAGACAACTAAGATTCTACTTAAACAGGACTAAACCTTTAGGAAAATCTGAGCAACTTCTGGTAGCATTTGCTGCAGCATCAGAGGGGAAAGCTATATCAAAGCAGACTATTTCTAAGTGGATAAGCCACTGCATTCGTTTCTGCTATTTGCACCATGGTAGACCTGTGTCCAAGGGGATCAGATCACATTTCACCAGGGCTGCCTCTACATCAGCAGCTTTTCTCAGAGGAGTTCCAACAAAAGACATTCTAGAAGCTGCTACTTGGAGCTCTGTTCATACCTTCACAAAGCATTATCATTTACCTCGCTTTTCCAAATCCAGGGCAGGCTTTGCCACTGCAGTCCTGCAGGGCCTTATAGCCACTCCTAATGCTGTTTAGTTCCATCCTCCCATCCATAGCTTTGGGATTCTACCCAAATGTAATGACTGCAACAGTGAAACACTAAGAACATAGTACAGTTGTGTACACTTACCATAAATGTAGATGTTCGAGTGTATTCACTGTTGCAGTCCGGGTTACCCACCCGCCATCTCCCTTTCTATATCTTTCCTTCACTGTTCTCAAAAGCGTTTGTGGTGTATTTGCTTTTAGTTGAAGGTAAAGTTTGTTTCTAAAAGTGCATCTATATATATATATATATATATATATATATATATATATATATATATATATATATATATATTTATTTATCTTTACTGTTTATATAGTTATATTTTTGCTCCCCATTTGGGGGGCACCTGACATCGGGGGCAAGAAAAACTGAATAAAATGGTGTCGGCTGCGTGTTTTATACCCCTGACAACCTGACGTCATGGAAAAGGAGACAGCAACCAACGCAGGACCCAAGACTTTGTTATTCTGGCCGACTGAGGGCAACCTGCCAGCAGATTACCCAAATGTAATGACTGCAACAGTGAATACACTCGAACATCTACATTTATGGTAAGTGTACACAACTGTACTTTTTTGGGACCCTTGACCTTTTGCATGCCTTTTCTATATGGATTATTCAAACATTAAACATGTCAGTATTAATAGAAAGCAAAGTGGCAACATTAAAAACATGCAAATGAAACTGTTGTATTGAACAGGCCTCACAGCTGTTAGCTGATATAGGTATGTATTTGTATATATACACACACAGTAGGGTCATACCTAGAAATGTTTTTGTTCCCTTTGGAGTTGCACTTGGACATGCACCTTTTTTTGGGCATTTCTTAGTTAGCATACTTTAAGTAAGTGAATAAATAATATGTTTTTTCTTTGTGATTCTATAGGCAGACAGAAGGACCAACTGGGCCACTGTATGCTTCCTCTAACCCAGAATACCTCAGTGCTAATGATAGTAAGTAATGCTGTCTCTTTTCTCCATTTTCTTTTTAATTCTAAATATACAGGTCAGCCATGTCAAAGTATACAAGTAACACTTGTTATAACAGTGTACTGGAGTAGATTATCAGTTGTCTGTGTACTGGTCTTTCAACTCTGTCCAACCAAAGAAAAGCTTGCAAGTTACTCGTGTAGTCTAGTTTGTTTTAAAAAGTAACCCTCATTAAATTATATCATGTTGGATGCTTTGCAGCTTATTTAGTGACACAGTGCAGCTGCTGTACCCTTTAACTCTTAAAACATTTGTGTGATTTGTTGGTGTGGAGACTGCACTGTCTTGTTAAATGAATGTTATAGAGAGTCCACTTTGTGGCTGATGCATGAGCATCATTTTAAAAAGAGTTCGCTGATTAGGTCCTTTCCCTATTGAAGAGTTTAATCAGCAGTTTGTAGACCTCTCACCTGAAATCTGACTGACAAATTAGTTTTGCTTTTTAATAGTAAAGATGGTCACCACTGCAGTGATGCTCCTTACTATGTGATCTTGTCACAAGTAGGCCATCCAAATTCTGGATCAGTCTTCAGAACATTATTTTGGACATCATGCGAGTGTAGTTCCACCCTGGTTGACATCAGACCTATGGTTGTTATGGAGGAGAAGATTCTGATATCATGCTTTTAGTCCATTTTGCCACAAGAAGTGATCATTTCAATCCACTCTTCATTAGGGGTCTCTCAGAGGGGATTTCTTTACTTGTTTTTGACTTCCTGTGTGTTATGATTTGTCTGCTCTAGGCCTAGTATAAACATATGAAGCGAAGCTAACATAACTGACCATCTAGGTGTCCAGTAGACTCTGGGACAAAACTGGGTTGGATTGTATGGCTAGGCTTGTAAAGCCCCTGGTGGTGGTTAGCATACTGTAAGCCTATGAACTTGTACTATACTTACATACCCCACTGTTTGATTTAAAACAGACCTTTCTAAAGGTCATGATATCCTCAGAAAAATGCGTAAATAAGTGTGACTGCAAAGTATAAATTCCGCCTGAAGACTTTCACTAGCAGTGCCTTTTTGTTTAGTAGAAAACCTATAACTTCTTAAGAGCACTGCTGAACATTTAGTTAGACTACTCTGTCCAGTTCAGCCTGTAACTTGGAGATCTACCTGCCTAGAAGCATTAGTACATTATCATTCATCTGTGAACTTTCCACTTTAGTCATTCCAATAGAATAAAATGAGGAACCTATCACAGGCCCAAAAACTGACTGTTAAAGAAATTATGGATAAGAAAGTGTGAGGCTGTAGCAGGTTTGTTTCCTGTCTGGTGAGGATTAGCTTTGGGTCCCAGCCTGCTGACATACTAGTGTTTAATCAGCTAATGATGTGACCTTTCGTGATTCTTTCCTTGATTGCTGTCACTTCTGCTTCACAGACAACCAAGGTTCTCTGTGCTGAATGCCCATTGCCTTAAACCCATAAAAGACAACCTTACATCTAAGGTGCTATGGATTTTCCCAGAATCAAGACAATGAGATGTCCCTACAGTTTTGACTGGCTGTAGTACATTACATCTTTTAAACAAGTTCACCAGAGCTGAAGTTTCTGATATTGAGCCTCTTCTGCAGGTTGGCCCGTGCCAGACACTCGGGTGTCCCTCCCAATTTTGCAGTTTGATTACAGAAAATTTGTATAAAATTATGAAGACTAGTAAAAGGCTAATATCAAGCCAGTCCAACTTTCTGTTTTAGGCATTCCTCCTGCCCTCTGTGTTAGTGTTAGACACTGTCGGAGGATCCAGAGTGGCCTTCAGACACTGCACATTCCAGTGACAAACTGATATCCTTTACAGGACTAGAACAAAAGCCCTGTACCATTTTAAGTATATGGCATGTAGATTGCCAAACCCATATGATTTAATATCAAGGCAACATTCTAAGACAAATGGAAGATGTGCTTTAAGAAATACCTGATACTACTTTGAAACTAAGGATTTGTAGACTGTCAAGCTGCAGTAAAAATGAGTACAATGCAGCAGTGACTTCTGTTAACAGGGTAGCTGCCTCTGGCACAGTTAAGAGTAATTCATCCTTAGCCAGATGATGTAAAATGGTAGTTTTTAAGTGTTCTGTTGATAATGAATTTGCTGCTGTTTCTGGTTTTCTGCCTCAGGAGCACAAAATGGCATCTCTGCCCCACAGTTAAGCATTTTAAAGTAGAACCTTTTATCATCAGGCTCCTAGTGAGACCAGCTCCTCTTCATGGGACAATAACTTTAACACCTTTATTAAATTATCACTTTAGTTATAGGCAAGTGTACATTAACAGAAGAAAAAAATAATCCATATTAATATTTTTTCTATTTCCATATGTGAATTCCTGCCTTCCGTTAAACCTCACTCCTCCTGCTGAACATTATTCTGCTTGTATTGCTCCCACGATTTCTGTTTTTTTTTTTTTTTGTTTTTTTGTGTAATTTGCTCCTTCCCTTTTTCTGAAGTTCATTCTTCAGTTCTTTAATCTGTCTTACTTGGAATGCAAACGTATGATGTCCTTCAAGAATGCAACTGCAGTCATAACATATGGGTTGTCCTGCCTCAGGCAGCCCTCGGTCGGCCGAATTCCAAAGTCTGGGTCCGGCGACGGCTGGTGTCGCCTCCTCTCCGACGTCACAACGGCTGGAGTATAAAGGCATCGGCCGACGCCATCTTCTTCGGTCTTTCTTGCCGCGCGGTGCCCGAAGCAGAAGCAGTTCGCAAGTGCCGGTCGGTCAGCTCCTGTGTTTTCAGTTCCGAAGTCATCTAAAAGCTAAGTACCCCGTTGGGGAACATTTATTCTTGCATCAGCCGATGTCAGAACAAATTGAGAAAGTTAATAATTGTCTTGTGGTAAACAAATACCTCATAAGGACTTCCATTCTCTCTGCCTTCCTTGCCTGGGCCCAGACCACGACGTCTCGGCCTGTGCTGCCTGTGCTTGCTTTAATAAGCACACTCTCAGGCGCCAGGCAGAATTCGCCGAGGACTTTTTCGGTGAATCTTTTGCGTATATCATGCCGTCGGATCAACCGACAACCCAATCTGCTAAAAAACGCAAGGACCGGGACCGACATCCTCGGCCCGCGTCCTCTACCGATGCTACTCCTAAATCCTCTGCTAGCGCTCCGGTCCCCTCGGAAGTGGTAAATCAACCGCTTCAGGCCGACGACACAGCGTTAACACGACCTTCGGTCTCGGAGATCTCTCCGGTGCCGGTTGTTGATTTTCCTCCAGAAACCGAAGTTCTGGATCTACCCGACACCATTCCTGTGGACAAGGTAACGCCTGCACGTGGGGCTGCTAGGCCTCCTGTCTCCATGTCCATCAAGGCCTTTGCACGTGCTAAGGCCGCCAGTCAGGCCAAGGCCCATCCTAAACCTGCCCAGGCCCCTTCATCTGATAAGCAGATCATGTCTGTGGCTGCAGATCTTATTTCCCTTATCAGGGGGTCTCAGCCTCATCCGGACAGGGGTTCTCAGCCACCTGCAGAAAAAAGGCCTAGAACTGAGCAGGCGGACGACCTCTCCTTGGATGAAGCCTCTGGGGATTCTGAGCATTCTGATACCCAAGAAGAACCCTTCCAGGCCTACAAGGACTCTGATGCTGAGGAATCAATTCCCTCTGTCTCCCCTCCAGAGGATTTCTCATTTGGTGAAGTCCTGCATTCCATGAGGGAACATTTTCAATGGCAAGGTCAGGAATTCTCTGACTCCAGGAAAAGGCTTTGTACTTTCCTCAAGCTTCCCCAGCACAGACCTTTGGCTATCCCTCCAGTTATGGATGTTTTGGATGATGTTTTCTCTGACTCCAGTGCCAACCCTGATTCTCTTCCTCCTGCTCCTGTCAAGCCGGACAGATATTATAGGGTCCCTGACACTCACAAGCACCTTTTTAAGGCTCACTCTGTGGATCTAGAAACTATTTCACAGGGCCCCAAGGGAGTGGCTTCCTCCTCTGCCAAAAACCCACTGCCAGCTGACAGAGAAGCAAGGTCCCTGGAGAGATGGGGTAAAAAAGTATATACCCCTACTACCCTAGCCATGAGGTCTCTTAACTGCCTTTTTCACATGTTTCAGTACCAAGATTTTCTCCTGGATGATTTACAGAAAAAGTTGGCCTCTCCTGAGCCTATTGATAAAAAGGCACTGCAGGATCATATTCATAACACTCAGCAGGTTAATAACCATTTTCTGCAGTGTGGTTATGATGCACTGGAAGCTTCATGTAGGGCAGCTATGACTGGGGCTGTGATACGTAGACATGCTTGGTTGAAGGATCAGTCTTTGCCTGACCATGTTAAAGTAAAGTTACTGGATGCACCTTTGGAAAAACGAAAGCTTTTTGGTGCTACTGCACAAGATGTATTGAAATCCATAGAGGAAAAAGCAAAGTCAGTACAGACAGTCAAGGATTTCCTTCAGGTTCAGCCACCCAGATTCAGCAGAAACTGGCCCTCCAAGAATTGGTCCTTCCCCGGCTCTGACAAGTTTCAAAGGGGAAAAAGCAGACGTGCCTGAGGTAGAGGGCAATACCGAGGATCTTACAGGGGCCGTCAATGGCAACCTCCAAATCAAAGAAGTGGCGCAGACAGTTCAGCTGCACCACAAGGACAATCACAATTACTTGACTTTCGTACCGCCTACAAAGGTTCAAAGAGAAGCACCTTTGGGCGGAAAATTAGCCTTATTCTCACAAAACTGGCATATCTTAACCAAGGACAATTGGATTCTGGATTTGATAGACAAAGGTTACAGATTCCACTTCCACACATTACCAATAAAACAAGGCATGCCAAACCTGCCACATCATCAAAGGGCAGAGGCACTCACTCAAGTTTCCAAGCTATTAAGTATAAAAGCAATAGAAAGGGTTCCTCCTCAGGAGCAAGGCCAGGGATTTTATTCAAGACTGTTCCTTGTTCCAAGAAAAGAAAACAAATGGAGACCCATACTGGACTTGTCAACTCTAAACACTTTCCTCATTGTGCCAAAGTTCAAAATGCTGACGTTGCAGCAACTTCTTCCCATGTTGGGCAAGGGTTCTTGGCTGGTCACTCTGGACCTCAAGGAGGCATACCTGCATGTCCCAATCAGACAAAGCTGCAGAAGATACCTCAGATTTCTTGCAGGAACAGAGCATTATCAATTCTTAGCATTGCCATTTGGCTTATCTACTGCGCCCAGAGTGTTCACGAAATGCCTGGCATCAGTAGTGGCACACTGCAGACTGAAGGGGATTCAAATATACCCCTACTTGGACGACTGCCTCATACAAGCAGACAACAAACCTTAAAAGGGAATTTGGACTATGTCATGCATCTACTGCAGGCCTTGGGATACACAGTCAACATTCAGAAGTCAAACTTACTACCATCCCAACAAATTATATTCCTAGGAGCCAAACTGGACACGGAAAACCAAATGGCCTACCTCACAGAGGAAAAACAGCAGCATTTACCAGAGTACTTCAAAGGCCTAGCAAAGCTTTCCCAGCTGACTGCAATAATCCTGCAGGCCCTGGGTTTCATGGCATCTTGCATCCTTCTGATACCTTTGGCAAGACTTCATATGAGAAAGCTGCAGTGGTATTTAAAAAACTTGTGGTCTCAACACAACAACAGCCTAGAGGACATAATCCCACTTATTCCATGTCTGCAGAAGGAATTTCTATGGTGGGCTCAAGCCAGTCAACTAAACGAAGGCATGTCTTTCAACAGACCTCAAGCAGACCAAATGATAATAACAGACGCCTCAGACCATGGATGGGGGGGGGGCGCACATGGAGGGCAGATGCATTCAAGGTCTTTGGACGCCAAAGGAAAGACATCTGCACATAAACCAAAAGGAGATGTTGGCAGTGATGCATGCCATCGAGACTTTCGAAAAATCACTAAAACAGGGACATTTGCTAATAAGGACAGACAACACCACTGTCATGTGGTACATAAACAAGCAGGGAGGCACTCATTCTTATCCCCTCTGCAGACTAACAATGCTTCTCTGGGAAAAATCCCTGAGCCTGAAGATGCATTTACAATCCCAATTTGTTCATAGGTTGGTACTAGGCTATCAGCCCTAGGGCCTATACAAGCCTAGCCATAACAATTCCCTGGCTATTTCTTCCCACATTATTTACTTTCCTGGACCCCTGTCTAGCAGGGCGACTGACGTGATCCCTGGGGTGAATTTCCTTTCTCCCATCCAATCGTCAAGGTTCCTCTTGAAGAGGTCCAAAGAGGTACTCTGCTTGACATGTATGGGCAATCTATTCCAGAGTCTGGGGAGTCTCTGGGTCAGGAACCTATCCCTCCAACATGTTTTGTTTATTGTGATGACAAGGTTTAGATCCCTGGAGCGTGTAGCTCTGAGGGATTGGGATTTCTTTAAGTGTAGCATGTCCAACAGCTATGCGTTTGACATGGCCTTGTATGTTAAGCAGAGATCGCCTCTGAGTAGACGATATGTGACAGAGTATAGCTGGAGTTTTTTAAGACGGTCAGCGTAGGGCATCTGCTTTAGGCCTGTGATTCTTTTAGTGAGGTATTTCTGAGGCCTTTCCAGTTGTTGCAGATGTCTTGAGAGGTACATACCAAATGGGGCGTTGTATTCTATAATGGGTCTAATGAGGGATGAGTACAGTGGGACAATGACCTCCTTTTTTCTGGATGTAAAGCCCTTCGTGATGAGGTGTGCCACATAGAAGGATTTCCTGACTGTTGTGGCGATGTGGTTATCGAAGGTGAGACCACTGTCCACCTGTGTCCCTAAGTCTCTTATCACACTTTCTGTGTTTAGTGTACTGCCACCTATATGGTAATTCATGGATACATGTTTTTTCCCAAAGGGGATAACAATACATTTCTTGCCATTGAGCTTGAGCCCATGGCTCTGGCACCAAGCATCTGTTTCTGTAAGGCCCTTTTGTAGAGTATCCACATAATTTGGGGATTCAATAATGGCTCCCAGTTTGCAGTCATCTGCAAACTTTGTTAGCCAGAGTCCCTTAGTGTTGACCTGTACTTCAGAGAAGTAGATGCCAAACAAGAGCGGCCCCAGGACTGAACCCTAAGGTACTCCACTTGTCTGGAGCTGGATTTGGAGTTGGCTACTTTTACAGTGTGGTTTCTATCAGTAAGCCATTTAGCAACCCATTGGGTGACATAGAGATTAATGCCCAACTTAGTAAGTTTATCTATGATTCCAGAGTGGGGGATGGTGTCAAAGGCCTTGGCAAGGTCTAGATAGGCTGTGTGGACCACCTTACCCTTGTCCATTGCTCTGGAGACTGATTCAAAGAAGTCAATCAGGTTCAGGAGACAAGATCGGCCCTTCACAAACCCAAACTGGGTGGGGTCCAGTGTTTGAAGGTTGCCAATGTCTTTGTTTAGAAGTTCCATGATAATACGCTCCATGGCCTTGCAGATAAGGCTTGTCAGACTGATGGGACGGTAGTTTACGGGATCCAAGGTGGATCCCCCCTTGTGGATTGGGATAACTGTAGCTCTGCGCCACTCAGTGAGCACGAAACCTGAGGTGAGGCTATGATTAAACATGACACTTAGGTGAGGTGCCAGTTCATATTGTAGTTCATGTAGTACACAGCCCGGGATGTCATCTGGTCCCATGGATGCTGTAATCTTGGCTTTAGAGAGTGCGTTTTGTACCTGTGTGGCCGTTATTACTGGAATTTGGCAATCTTCCGGTATTGAGATGGGCCATTTAGGGGGTGAGAGTGGGGTGAAGTTGGCACTGAATCGATCTGCCAGGATATTGGCAATATCCTTCGGATCAGTATATTTAATGCCATTCTGTTTTAGCTCAGAGCAGATCTGAGCATTGCCATTTAGATTCTTGACATAATTATAGAATGCTTTGTGGTTGTCTTTGGAATCTTTGGCAATTTTATTTTCAGAACTAGCTTTGGAGGATTTTATGAGGCATCTCAGTTTCTTACTGAGGCTAGTAAGGGAGTTTTTGCATCCTGGGATTTTTCCTCTTTTCTGCAAAAAGTTTCTTCCTTTTGTTGTAAAGTTTGTTTATGGCAGGGGACCACCAGATTGGCTTCCTTTTTTGGAAGAGAGCATTTTGGTTCTATTTGGGATGGCACGATTCATGCATGAGTGGATGTGCTCGTACAGTGCAATAGTGTAGGATTCAGCAGTTGAACTTTCAGTTCCCGTCTGCATGGGTGTCATGAAGTTTGTCACTTCTGACTTGAGTAGCATGAAGTTGGCTTTGGAGAAGTTTTTATGGTGGTTTCTTTACTGGGGGGGGGGGGTGGGATGTGGATGTTGAGGGTGATTAGCTTATGGTCAGACCTGACTAACGAGGGGGTGACCATAGGTATGGAGCATTGATTTCCCATGTTGGTAATGACCAGGTCTAGGATATTGGAGCCCCTGGTGGGACTATGGATTAGTTGATCCAGGGCATTGGAATTTATGAATTCCAAGAACCGTTGCGCAAAGGTGTTGGGACATGAGTAGTTTTCCCAGTTAATGGCAGGGTAGTTAAAATCACCCAGTATTAGGGTGTTTGGTTCTATCTTAATATTTTCCAGTATGTTTAGAAAGGTGTAGTGAGAATCTTGGCTAGGACAATGTACTGGCGGACAATCTGAGCAGAAATTTCATGGATCCACACGAATGGATGCTGCACCCTCACATTTTCTCTCAACTGGCAAGGACGTGGGGAAGACCGGACGTAGATCTTTTTGCTTCCAACTTAAATCATCACCTAGAAAAGTTCTGCACAAGGACTCACCACCCTCTAGCTTGGAAAACGGATGCTCTCTCCTTCAGCTGGAATTCTCTAAAAATGTATGCATTCCCTCCCCTGCCTCTGCTGACCAAGGTGATACTGAAGATCAAAGCAGAACAACCAACAGGCATCTTGATAGCTCCAGACTGGCCAAGGCAACACTGGTACCCATTGCTATTGACCATAACTCGGACCAAACCATGACCTCTGACCCTATGGCCCCTGCTCTTAACTCAACACAATTACAGGACTGTACATCAAGACCTGAAAACATTGCATCTGACAGCCTGGAGGCTACCATGACTTCAACACCTAACTCTCTTTCCAAATCTGTTCAAGAGATCTTGCTGGAAGCACGCAGACCTTCCAAGAGAAAAACCTATTCAGACAAGTGGAAGAGATTCAGTATCTGGAATGCCAACAGGGGTCAGGACACAGCATTACTGAGTATACCTCAGATATTAGAATACTTGGCAGAACTATTTCATACTGGACTCTCATACTCCTCAATAAAGATTCATGCCTCAGCAATCTCAGCAAAATACAACTGTGACCCTCCAGTGTTTTCGCATCCTCTGCTAAGACAGTTTCTAAGAGGGATAAAGAATATCAAACCTCCCAGAAAACAGCCAGTACCTGCATGGGACTTCAACTACGTGTTGGAAAAACTAACTCTTCCTCCATTTGAGCCAGCAGCAACCTCAGAAATGCAATTTCTGTCATGGAAGACGGCCTTCTTATTGGCAGTCACCTCTGCAAGAAGAGTTTCGGAGATACAGGCACTCGTGGCAGTGCCCCCCTTCCTCATTTTTCATCAAGACAGTCTCTCTCTAAGAACCAATCCTACATTCATGCCAAAAGTAATTTCCAGGGTGTCTCTAAATCAAGCTATTCATCTACCTACATTCTTCCCCAATACTCAAAATAAGGGGGAAAAACTACTGCATACTTTGGACATACACAGACAACTACGCTACTACTTGGACAGAACTAAGGCCACCAGAAAGTCTGACCAGCTGTTTGTAGCCTATGCTGCTGGAGTACAAGGAAAAGCAATCTCCAAGCAAACAATTTCAAAATGGATTGGACATTGCATCAGATTTTGCTATTCTTTTCATGGAAAAGGTGTGCCAGCCAATATTAGGCCACATTCCACCAGAGCTATAGTCACTTCCACAGCTTTCCTAAGAGGAGTGGCAACAAAGGACATTTTAGAGGCTGCTACATGGAGCTCCGTGCATACATTTACCAAGCACTACAACCTGCCCTTTTACTCCAGATCCCGAGCAGGCTTTGCTTCGGCAGTCCTGCAGGGGATTTTAGCTACACCATCCTTATCATAGTTCCTTCCACCCCCAGCTTGGCTATGGTATTCAACCCATATGTTATGACAGCAGTTGCATTCTTGAAGGACATAGTACAGTTTTGTACCTACCATAAATGTAGATGTCCGATAGATATGCAACTGCAGTCTGATTTTCCCACCCTCCTACCCCTCTGTATCCTGCTTTTTGGGTCCCTACCCCTTTTCCCTTCAGCTGGGGGTAACTCCTATGGTGTATCTGTTTATTACTGTTGTGCATGTTTGGGATTATTTTTATCCATTTACCAAATTTAGCCTTCCTAAGAGGGCACCTGGGGCAAGAAACACTGAAGAAGATGGCGTCGGCCGATGCCTTTATACTCCAGCCATTGTGACGTCGGAGAGGAGGCGACACCAGCTGACGCCGGACCCAGACTTTGGAATTCGGCCGACCGAGGGCTGCCTGAGGCAGGACAACCCATATGTTATGACTGCAGTTGCATATCTATCGGGCATCTACATTTATGGTAGGTACAAAACTGTACTTTCCCAGTTTCATCTTTGTTGTCCATCAAAACTCCACCATTTGCTGTCTACTGGAGGAAAAATTCTTTGAAGCCTGCTTAGGGGGATAAAATACCTATGCATACACTTGCAAGCTAAGATCCTAAACCTTCCCTACTTTGTTGCATACTTTGGAGCCATACATATGTCCTTCCATTGTTCCTTTGTAAATTGCTTTTCTAGTCTCTCTTCCCAGTCTTTTCTAATCTCCTCAGATTGATTCTTATGGTTATCAAGCAGTATTTTAGATGCCATACAAATTACCCCTTTTTTAGCAGCAGCTTCTGTTCTGGATTCAACCAAAACTCTACCAGAGTAGGTCTTTCACTTAAGATTCCCCTAGCTCTTTCTCTTTGCCTATTCTGTGATATCAATCCCTGCTAGGAAAGGCAGTCTCTAGCCTGCAATCCAAATGTCTTCTTGGCCTCATCACTCTATTACCTTTCCCTCTCTAGTTAATTGCTCCCAATACCTCGATACTTTGCCAATTTTCTCCAGTAAATTCCAGCCCCCTCTTGCTTGTTTTATATACCCCTGCTTGCTGTCATCCCTATTGGCAAAATCTTCTTTCTCCATTCTTAAGTTGCTTTAGTTTTTTTTTGACTAACTTCTGCCACTTTCTATCTCCATAACCCCTTTTTCCCATTTTGCACATGGTGGCTGCATGTAACTTGAATAGTGACAATCATTTAGGGCCAAGGTTCACACCACTAGATGGCTAGCCGTGCCATGGTTATTCTTTCATAGCAATGACTTGCTCACACGCACACATCTGTGGCCAATTTAGAGTATCCAGTCCACCTACTCCATGTTTTTGGAATGTGGGGTGAAACTGAAGCACCTGGAGAAAACGCATGTAAGCACAGGGAAGACATTCGGACTCTCCTTAGAAGGCATACTAGCTGAGAACTGAACCAGACAATGCTATCCTCTGTACTGTTCTACTACCCCAGACTTTTCTGCTACATTATGAATATTATAATCTCTATGGTGATGGTGGTTCTCCTTAAGGAACTGCATCCAAAATCCCACTCTTTCTTGAACAACTCCCTTGCTTCATCATCATCCTTTTCCATTTTGAATTATAACCTCCTGCTGCTTGTGTTATGTACATGAATATTAACTGTGTAGCACTAAAATATCTTTTTAAATCGGGCAGTCCTAAACCACATTGTTCTGTTGGAAGGATCAATTCATCTTACTTAACTCTTGTCCCGTCCCCCTCCCAGATTTCTCCAAATCTTTATTAATTATTGTCCACAACTTCTCTGGTTGATAAAAATATGCCTGGCCCATATAGAAAAGTAAAGTGACTAAAAACATTTTCACAGCTTGTAACTTACTATCCATAAATAAAAGCTCTGAGTTTTTGTATTCTCTTTTGTTTAGTCTTTTCCCACGTATTCTTAGCTGCCATAACATGTCTTCTTAATCCATACTCCTCAAAACATCATCTTATGTCCCTGTAAATATGGGTATTGCTGAATCAGTTTGTATGGGTACATATTTATGGTATTAATCTGTTTTGTCTGCATTAATTTTATATCACAGAAAGACTTGAAACTATCTCAAAATGTTCCACTATACTGATATGTCCTTTTCTGGATTTATCACGTACAAAATAATATATGCAAATAATGCCAACTTTTCTTGATTGCCTTACCAGTTGTATCCCTTATTTTCTTTGTTAGTGAGTCTAAATATAAAGCAGATAACAAAGGGGAATGTGGCTGCCTGGTTCCTCTGTTCAAATGCAACTTATCAGAGAGGAACCCTCCTACTTTATTTGCTGCCTCCAGTCCTTCACATATCTTCCTAATTAACCTTACTATTGTATCAGGGAATGCAAGTGCTTCCATTACCTTACTCATAAAATCCTAGCTTACTGTGTCAAATGCTTTTCCAGCACCAAGACCCACCAACAACTGTGGTGGTTTCTTACATTCAGCTTCCCTCTGTATCACTGTCAAATGTTCACCTCCCTTCCACAGAACCACATTGATCCACATCTTTCAATTTTGGCAACACCTTTGCCATTCTTTTAGCTACTATAGACATAAACACTTTAATCATGGTTTAAAATTGAAATGGTTCTTTACCATCTTTAGGTAGTACGGTCACCACAGCTTTCTTCCAAGATACTGTTAAACAAAATCTTCCATGTCTTTATCACTTTCTTCCCTAACTTCCACAGGAGTACTGTCTGTTCCTGGAGACTTTTCTGAAGATTGATTTTACATCATCACCATTTTTATCTCATCTCTTACTGTCTTAACTGTTGAGCTTCCTCTTTCTCTAACCTTGGCAAAATTGTCTTCCATAAATGTTTTCATTTGTGCACTTTCTTGATGTCCACAGTTCTCTGCTTTATAAAATTTTCATAAAATTTCCTGAATATCTGTAATTACCTCTACAGGATCTCTGGTTATTTTTCATGTTGTAGGCTCCCTAAGTTTGGCGACAACCCTTTCTACTTTGTTTTGCCTAAGTCACTGTGCTAAAGGTTTTTCTGCTGTGGAGGTATTGTCAGAAATACTTGCTTAACAGCAATTTTTCTAAACCTATGTATATTATCCAGATACTTCCTTATTTTCTCTTTAGCACTGAGTATTTGTGCCTCTTCTTCTGTGAGATTCCCCTTATTCTGCAATACTTTAACCTTTGCTAGCCCCTCTAAGTAATTACTACTGCTGCTTAACCATATTTCTCTCTTACTTGTACACTATTTTTAAACTCCATTTTCATTTTGTCTCGCTCACTAGCTCCAACTTCTGAATATGTCTAAATTCCCTAGTAATTCGCATATAATTTCCATTGCCCTTTCCTTAAATTCCTGTCTTTTTAACTGGTAGGTGGGAAAGCGCCAATGTCTCATTTGTACTTCATTAGCCTGAATTTTTGTCTTAGTTTTTATTATCGCATGATCAGAAATAGTTATTGGATATGTGTTGAAGCTTTCGATTAAATAGTCTACCCTATTTTGCTGTATTTTACCTTCTAAGTCCCCTGATACAGCCTCACTATCACAAATGAAATTTCAGTCCCACCTATAAGTAATATTCCCTGCTGAAAGTTGATTATTTCTCCCAAAATTTTCTTAAGCTACCTAATAGTTTTTGGTAGTATAAAAACCCATGCCAGCAAAATTTTTCTCCCTTACTACCACAAATAATCCATTATTGCCTTTTCCTTGTTTATTACAATTGGAGTCCTTTAGCAGTTAGTATAATTACTCTCCTTTTTCTTTATCCTGATATTCTGCTGAATGTCCATTCTGAATTCTTTTTTGTCCAATTCACTTCCAACTATATCTCCTGCAGTGTTGCAATTTGCATTGTGCATTTCTTAACGTAATTCAGTACTCATTCCTTTTTGTGTATACCTAAGTCCATTTTATGTTCCAGAATAATATGAATAGCTTAGCCATTATGATAAAAAGCTGCTGTTCCCACTTATGTTATGTATGACACTTTTTGAATGTGTATTTCCTACTTTTTGTGGTACATGTACACACTGTTTGGCAAGCTGATCTACAATTGTTTTTGCTCGTCTCTATTTGAACATCTGTCACATTTTTCAAGACTTTTTGTTTTAGTGACAGCCCTCAAACAAAACATTTTCTGGACGCACACATCCTGTATTAACTTAGAATCTTAAGAAATGAAGTTTAACCTTCTAGATAAGAAGGATTGCCCAAATGGACAGCAGGTGTTACTTAACCTGAAGTTAAGGTTATACATGCTAAAGCACATTCTACAGCCTGTGCACCACTTACACTGATTGCTGTCTGTTCATTTATCTGTATTCCCCAGATGTGCTTTAAAAAACCATCAAAGTTTAGCCGTAAGAAAATCAGCAAAGACCATCTTTAAGTAAAACTAAATTGTGGACTCCTATTAAATGTATAGCATTAAGTTCATAGGTGAATGTTAAGCCAGCAGCCCTGAAGAGACACTTTAAGTCTAGCCAGTGATCAGAATCAAATGCTGTACTTAAGTGTCTGTGAGGTGAAGACCTTAACCATTATGCCAAACCCTTCCTTTTACAGCTTTTAAACTTGTATTTAGGTTCATAGGTTAGTACTAGGCTAGCTACCCTTGTGGACCATTTTAAGCTTATCCAATTATCCCATTTGAGAATAAATCCCCTGCATCTTCTGTCTGTAAAGTAAACCACCTTAACACTTATGCAAATCCCCAACCCTAGGCTGCTAGGGAGTCTATCTTTTACTCGCCTCTCATCATTTCAAACTTAATTTTCCATTGAACTACTTACCATTATACTTTTAAGTAGTGCATTTCCCTCACCAAAGAATCATCAGAACTCTCAAAATTAACTGCTTGCACCTGCAGACAGTTTTTCTCCATGTAAAAGTGGTCAGCGATGGCAATTCCAGTCAGAACAGAATTTACAACTGCCTTCAGCTGCAGACTTCTTGACTTCCATTGAACTTTTGCTATTAGAAAAAAAAAAAAAGCAAGCCGATGTCTCTTCAAATTTTAGAAACTTGACATTTTTCACTACTTCAGTTTGTCTTGGTTTTTAAAGCCTAATTGCCTACAAACAGCATTTTGTTTATAATGTAAACCATGGACATTAATCTGGACAGTCACCCTAGTGAAAATGAAATAGCTTAATTTTACATATAATATAGTCACTGCACTTGCACACCTACCTAGTGCCAGCAACCTGTGATTACAGCATATTCCTGGTCTGCAAGGCTATGGAACGTATCATCATGGAACTTATAAACAATGACATTGGTAATCTCCAAACTCTGGACCGCACCCAGTTCGGGTTTGTAAAAGGCAGATCATGTCTCCTAAACCTGATAGACTTCTTTGAAGCGGTCACCAAAGCCGTAGATGAGGTTAAGGTGGTTCACACAGCCTGTCTAGATCTCGCCAAGGCTTTCGACACCATCCCCCACTCTGGAATTGTAGATAAACTCACTAAACTAGGTATAAATCCCTGTGTCACAAGATGGGTTGCCAACTGGCTCACTGTTAGAACCCACACTGTGAAAGTAGTAGATTCCAAATCCAACTTCAGACCAGTGACAGGTGGAGTACCACAGGGTTCAGTCATGGGTCCTCTCCTGTTTGGTATCTAGTTCTCTGAAGTACAGGGTAACACAGAAGGTCTTTGGCTAACGAAGTTCACAGATGACTGCAAACTAGGAGCCATAATCAAAACTCCAAAAGATGTGGACATCCTACAAAAGGGCCTCGATGAGACAGATGCCTGGTGTCAAAGCCATGGCCTCAAGCTCAGTGCCAAAAAGTGCATTTCAGTGGGCACAAAGCTTGAGGTGAGGCTATGATTGAACATGGTACTTAGGTAGGGTGCCAGTTAATTCTGTAGTTCATGTAGAACGCAGCCTGGGATATTGTCAGGTCCAATGGATGCTGTGTTCTTTGCTTTGGAGAGTTTTTTTTTTACCTGTGCAGCCATGATTACAGGAACTTTGCATTCTTCCGGTATAGAGATGGGGCCCTCTAGGGGGCGAGAGGGGGGTAAAGATAGCACTGAACCTATCTGCCAGTATGTTGGAAATATCAGTTGGTTCTGTATATTTAGTGCCATTGTGCTGTAACTCAGAGCAGATCTGAGTGTTGCCATTGAGATTCTTGACATAGCTATGCTTTGTGGTTGTCTTTAGAGTCAGTGACAATTTTGTTTTCGTAACTAGCTTTGGAGGATTTTGAGTAATCTCAGCTTCTTACTGAGGTTGACCAGGGAGTTCCCCCAGTCATGGGATTTTACTCTTTTGAATCAGTTTCTTTCTTCTGTTGTCGAGTTTGTTTATGGCAGAGGACCACCAGATTGGCTTCCTGTTTTTGGAGGCTAGCATCTTGGTTCTATTAGGGATAGCATGATCCATGCACTTGTCTAAGTGCTTATAAAGTGCATTTGTGTTGGATTCAGCAGTCGTACCTCTATTGTCGGTCTGCATGGGTATCATGAAGATGTTCTTCGTGTTTCACTGTTGCAGTCGTTAGATTTGGGTAATCTGCTGGCAGGTTGCCCTCAGTCGGCGTGAATAACAGTCTTGGGTCCTGCGTCGGTTGCTGTCTCCTCTTCCATAACGTCAGGTCGTCAGGGGTATGTTATACAGCCGATGCCATTTTATTCAGTCTTTCTTGCCGTGCGGTGCCCGAAGCAGAAGCAGTTCACAAGTGCCGGTCGGATGACTCCTGAAATTTTCGCATTCGAGTTTCAGAACCGAAGTCTTCAAACTAAAGCTAAGTACCCCGTTGGGGAAACTTTTTCTTGCTCCTTACCGATGTCTGTAAAAGTTAATAATTGCATTACTTGTAGGAAGCAAATACCTCATAAGGATTTTCATTTATACTGTATTCCTTGCCTAGGCCCAGATCATAATGTGTCTTGCTGTCGGTTTTGTGCTAGATTTAACCAAGGCACTATTAAGCGTCTGTATAGTTTTGCTTCTAAATATTTTGGATCAAGATTTAATTATCCTGAAATGTCGTCGGTTAGTAATCCGACTACTGGAGTTCACAAAAAACGCAAAGAAAAAAAAACAGAGACAGACCGGTGAGGTCCAAAACCGATGACGCAGCTTCTCTTAAGCCATTCGCCGGTACTCAAGCGCTTTCGCAGCCCCTGATACAAGCTTACTTTTGAGTCGCAGGCCTCTACCGAGACCCATTCGGAGTCCGGTATGCCGTGAGATTCTCAGAGTATTGAACCCACGGTTGTCTCTCCCATGGATGGGTCCAGAGCCGCTGAGCAGGCACCGGCTTCTGAGGATGTTTTCAGGCCTCAACATTTTTATATAAAACCGACGTCAACCTGAAAAACAAGGTCAAAAGCATCTTCTATGTCTAAAAAACCGACGCATGAGTCGCGTGCTCAGGCCTCTATGCCTAAAAAACAGATGATCAAAATGGCTGAGAACTTAATTACCTTGATCAGGGGTTACCAAACCCCCCCCCGCTAAGAGGCCTAGGTAAGACACTGATTATGAATCTTCAGATCAGGTTACCATTTCTTCTGATCAGGAATTTTCCTTTCCACCCTATGAGGATTCTGATGCATTGGAATCCATCCCATCTGCTTCTCATCCTGAGGATTACTCTTTTGGAGAATCGTTTTGCATTCTTTAAGGGAACATTTTCACTGGGAGAGTCAGGACTTCTCTGAATCAAAAAAGAGGCTTAGGGATTTCCTTCTTCCTCAGCATAGCCTGTGGCTGTACCTCTCCTGTATTAGACATTGTTGATGTGTTTTTGGAATCAACCATGGCTCCTGATTCCCTTCCTCTGGCTCCTAGTAAGCCAGACAGATATTACAGGGTTCCTGATTCCCACAAATTTCTTTTCAAAAATCCTGCTGCGGACCCTGAGACTATTTCACAGGGTCCCCAGGGTGTTAAGGCCTCTACAGCCAAAAATCCTACGCCCTCTGATAGAGATTCCAGGGCACTGGATAGATAGGGAAAGAAGGTTTATACGTCTGCTACCTTGGCAATCGGAGCCTTAAACTGCCAGTTTCATATGCTTAAATATCAACAGCATGTTATGGGCCTACTGAAACAGAAAATTATGTTGATTTCTGATTGTGTGGAAAATAGAGTTACAGGAATTATTGCATTCAGCAGAACAGGTTGGAAAGCATACTTTGCAATGTGGTTTTGATTCCTTGGAGGCCTCTTGCAGGGCCGCAGTTACTGTATCTGATTTGGAGGGCATGGCTGGCTCAAGGAGCAAAATCTGCCTGATCATGTTAAAGCTAAATTGTTGGATGCCCCCTTGCAGCATGACACTCTGCTTGGTAATAAGGCAGAAGAGGTTTTTAAAGAAAATGGAAGACAAAGCTAAATCTATGCAAACTGTAAAAGATTTTTTGCAAGTGCAGCCACCCAGGTTCAGTAGGCACTGGCCTACTAAAAATTGGTGCTTTCCTGTGTCCAACAGAGCCACTCAAGGCAAATCCAGGCACTCAAAAGGCTCCAGACCAATCACAGGGTTCTTACAGGTCAAAGCAATGGGGTGCCTCCACTTCCAAATCCGGAGGAAACAAAGGACAACTTTACAGTAAGCAGTCTCAGTGACTTTTCTCTACCATCACCAAGCACTTATCTTTTGGCAGTCCCCTTTGGGTGGGGGGGACTAGCACTTCATGCTCAAAATTGGACAAGTGGGTATTGAACATATAGTATCACAGGGGTACAGATTTCATTTCCATACTTTGCCAATTCCAAACGGATGGCCAGATCTGCCACAAAATCAGTGGGTAGAGGCTCAGAAACAAGTTATGTCCCTCATGGATATGGGGGCTATTCAACCAGTACCAGAAAAGGAAAAAGGACAAGGTTTTTATTCAAGACGTTTCCTGGTACCCAGAAAAGACAATTCTTGGCGTCCAATACTGGATTTATCGATTTTGAACACATTCCTGGACATTCCAAAATTCAAAATGCTGACTTTACAACAGCTACTGCCTATGCTGGGCAGAAACGCTTGGTTAGTGACTCTAGACTTAAGCACACCTGCATATCCCAATAAGGGAATCATGCAGAAGATACCTCCGCTTCAAGGCAGGTTTTTTGCATTACCAATTCTCTGCACTTCCCTTTGGCTTATCTACTGCGCCCAGGGTCTTTACAAAGTGCCTGGCACCAGTAATTGCATTCTGCAGATAAAGAGGCATACAAATTTATCCTTATCTGGATGACTGTCTCATTCAAGCAGAGGACAAGGACACTCTTCTTCAACATCTGGCATTTGTAAAAAGACTTCTAACATGCCTAGGGTACACACTAAATGAAAATAAATCCCAACTCGTACCCTCTCAAATATTTACATTCCTGGGTGCAAGTCTACTAATTCCAAATGCAAGACTGCATATGAGGAAACTTCAATGGTACCTAAAAAGTTTATGGAGCCAACATTGTCAAAGTCTAGAAACAATAATACCTCTCATTCCCTGCCTACAACAGGAGTTTCTTTGGTGGGCGGAGGCATGTCACCAAAACAAGGACTGTCATTCACTCTACCCCCTGCCACCCAAACCCTAACTACAGACGCATCAGACTATGCTTGGGGAGCCCACCTGGCGGGGAGTTGCATTCAGGGCAAATGGACCCCAAAACAAATGCATCTGCATATCAACCAGAAAGAGATGTTAGCTGTTCAGAATGCTCTGACAGCCTTCAAGGACTTAATTCATCCAGGACAACTACTAATAAAGACGGGCAACACCACGGTTATGTGAGTTTACACATTCCTACCCCCTTTGCAGACTAGCCATGGCATTGTGGAACACCGCTTTGACGTACCAAATACTTCAAGCTCAGTTCCTGTCAGGAAAACAAAATACTTTGGCAGACGACCTAAGCAGAAATCTTATGGACCCACACGAATGGAAACTGGATCCACAAATTTTCAGCTTGTTAACACAGAAATGGGGGAGCCCAGACATAGATCTATTTGCCTCTCCCCAAAACTATCAGCTGGACAAATTTTGCACAAGACTTCATCACAAAAAAGCATGGAAAGTGGACGCCCTATCATTCAGTTGGAAAAACCTATCCGTCTATGCCTTTACCCCTCTTCTCTCCAAGGTCTTACTAAAAGTCAGACAGGAAAAGTCAAAAATGATCCTAGTTGCTCCGGACTGGCCGCGACAACATTTGTACCCACTTCTAAGGAATATGTGTCAACTTCCTCCTTGGTACTTGTCAAATAACTCATCTGCTGTCTCAGCAGAACAATCAAATTCTGCACACTCAGCTCCAAACTCTGAACCTTGCAGCATGGCTGATCATTTAATTATTCAAACAACACCTCTCAGTAAATCTGTGATGGATGTCATTCTGGAAGCCAGAAGGCCTAGTACTAGAAAATCTTATGCTATAAATGGATGAGATTCTGTGCTTGGAACCAAGCACAAGGAACAGATGCAGCAAAGCCCAATATTCCTCAGATTTTACAATATTTGATGGAGATGCTTGACAAAGGCCTATCTTTTTCTTCAATAAAAATCCATGCCTCTGCCATCTTGGCTCATTACAGCACAGAGCCTCCCCTCTTTTCTCATCCTCTGCTTAAACAGAATCTTAGAGGAGCCAAAAATTTAAGGCCTCCCAGAAGATCTCCCAACTCCTGCATGGGACCTCAATTTTGTGCTGGAAAACTCACCCTGCCTCCTTTTGAACCAGCAGCTACTGTGGATATAAAATTTCTATCTTGGAAAACAGCTTTTCTCTTGGCAGTCACTTCAGCAAGAAGGGTTTCAGAACTACAGGCTCTCATGGCTGTGGAGCCTTTTATTACATTTTACCCGGACAGGGTGTCCCTCAGGACCAATCCTTCATTTATGCCTAAGGTGGTATCCAGTGTGGCTCTTAACTGGTCAATTCACCTGCCAACTTTTTACCCAAATCTGCAGAACAAGGGGGAGCAGATTCTGCATTCATTGGACGTGCACAGAGACAACTAAGATTCTACTTGAACAGGACCAAATCTCTAAGAAAGTCTGAGCAACTACTGGTAGCAATTGCTGCAGGGTCAGAGGGGAAGGCTATATCAAAGCAGACTACGTCTAAGTGGATAAGCCACTGCATTCGTTTCTGCTACCTGTACCATGGTAAACCTGTGCCCAAGGGGATCAGATCTCATTCCACCAGGGCTGCCTCTACCTCAGCAGCTTTTCTCAGAGGGGTTCCAACCAAAGACATTCTAGAGGCTGCTACTTGGAGCTCTGTTCATACCTTCACAAACCATTATCGTTTGCCTCTGTTCTCCAAATCCAGGGCAGGCTTTGCCACTGCAGTTCTGCAGGGCCTTATAGCTGCTCCTAATGCTGTTTAGCTCCATCCTCCCATCCATAGCTTTGGGATTCAACCCAAATATAATGACTGCAACTGTGAAACATGAAGAACATAGTGCAGTTGTGTACACTTACCATAAATGTAGATGTTTGAGTGTATTCACTGTTGCAGTCCGGGTTACCCACCCACCGTCCCCGTTTTCTATACCTTTTCTTTCCTTCACTATATACTAAAGCCTCTGTGGTGTATTTGCTATTAGATGAAGGTAAAGTAATGTTGCTAAAAGTGCATTTATATATATTTCTGTTTATTTATATATATATATATATATATATATATATATGTGTGTGTGTGTGTGTGTATTATTTATTTATTTATATATATATATATATATATATATATATATATATATATATATATATATATATATATATATATATATATTTTTTTTTTTTTTTTTTTTTGCTCCCCATTTGGGGGGCACCTGACATCTGGGGCAAGAAAAACTGAATAAAATGGCATCGGCTGTATGTTTTATACCCCTGATGGTCTGACATCATGGAAGAGGAGACAGCAACCGACGCAGGACCCAAGACTTTATTATTCAGACCGACTGAGGGCAACCTGCCAGCAGATTACCCATATGTAATGACTGCAACAGTGAATACACTCGAACATCTACATTTATGGTAAGTGTACACAACTGTACTTTTGCCACTTCTGTCTTAAGAAGTGTGAAGTTGGCTTTTTGGTTTCCCTAACTGGGGGATGTCTAGGGTGATTAGTGTGTGGCCGGATCTGACCAACGCCGAATTGACCTCTGGTGTAGAACACCAGTTGCCCATGTTGGTAATGACCAGGTCTAGGATATTGCTGCCCCTGGTGGGGGTGTGAATAAGTTGATCCAAGGCGTTGGAATTTATGAATTCCAGAAAACGTTGAGCAAAAGAGTTGGTACATAAGTAGTTTTCCCAGTTAATGCTGGGGTAGTTGAAATTGCCTATTAGTAGGGTGTTGGGTTGTACCCTAATACTTTCCAGTGCATCAGGAAATGAGGAGTGGGAATCCTGGGGCATGGTGGGGGATCTGTAGCAAGCTACAATTTGGATTGCGGTCTTGCCCAGAGTTAGTTGCACTTGGATAATCTCAGATGCATTATGCTGTGCAACCAGCCTGGAGATGTGGATATCCTTAATGAATATGGACACACCTCCACCTTTAGTGCTTCGTTCTGGGTTAGGTGGCCGAAACGTGTGGTATGAATTGTAGTCTGGTAACGCAGGGGTGCTCTCTGGAGCTTTGAACCAGGTCTCTGTCACTGCACAGATGTTGATGTTCTCCATTTTAAGGAGTGCCTCGAGTGAGTGCATTTTGAGGTTTAGACTTCTAGCATTGAGTAGCATTACCCTCAGATTTTGCTTGTTTGTACCGGTTACGGTGGTGAATTTTGTCATTTGAACCTTGCCTAATAAAGGCACTATAGGGGTGGCAAGAGCCTTAGCCAGTATCTGGAATCTCAAAGGAGACAGGTGCAGGCCATCTCTGGCAAAGTATCGTAGTCTGTCGATCATGTCGTCCCAGGCAGACAAATACTGGATCCCCTTAGAATGACACCAGAAGTTTAGCCAATTGTTGAAGTCTATCATTTTGTCCTTGTACTGTGGTATCATTCTGGGTAATGGCAGGATGCTACTCCGGGCTAGGGTCATACCTGCCTGGGCTACACGATCGGAGAGCTCCTCCGTGTCTCTTTTCATGTAGTCCAGGTAGGTACATCTCGGGTCATTCACACTAACATGGACAATGACAGTGTCATATTTGTACTTGTTGTGGAGTGACCTGAGTGCGTGCGTGCGTTATATGGCAGATCCTGGCACCTGAAAGGCAGCTGACAGTAACTTTCTCCTTGTTTAGCCTTGTGAGTGGAATATCAGTGTGCCTTACTATAGAGTCACCTATGACCAGAGTGTTGGGTACGTTGTTATGCCTTATGGACTGTGGTTGAATGGCACACTGAGTTTGTGGGCTATGTGTCATTTGGGTTGTGTTGGGGGGTGGAGTTTGCTTGCGTTTCTGCTTTGGAGGTCCCTGATGATTGGACAGGTTTTTATTGAGAGCCTCCGTGAATGTAGGTGTGTGTTTTGTGTTTCTGTGTGTGTGTTTTGGTGGTGTAGGATGTTCTTCATTCCACATTGCTGCAGTCCTAACCATTGGGGTAGTCCGCTGTCCAGTCGGCCCGAATACCAAAGTATATGGCTGACGTCGGTCAAGGCGCATTAGACTGATGTCAGGACGTCAGGGTACTAATGCGCATGACCGACGTCATATCCTCAGTCTTTTTTGCCGCATGGTCCGATGCAGAAGCAGTTTTGCGAGTGCAGGTTGGCGTTCTGAAATTTTCTGAAGCCGGAGTTTCAGACCGAATCAAAGTTGGCTAAGTACCCCGTTGGGGAACATTTTGGTTTTCTTGCCTCAGTATTTAACCGGATGTCAGAAAAAGTGAATAACTGTATTTCTTGTGGGAAACAGATACCTCATAGGGATTACCATACTTTGTGTATACCTTGTTTAGGGCCTGAGCACGACGTTGTTGGATGCCGCTCTTGTGCTAGATTTAACAAACGCACTATTAAGAGAAGGTTAGACTGTGCCAGGTTAGTGTTTGGGAAGCGTTGTAATTATAAAATGCCGTCGGATGCTCCGACGCCCGCTTCGTCCAAAAAGCGCAAGGACAAAACAGCAAAGCTTAGGGTTGATGAACCGGCAGTCCCGGACGTCGGTTCTTTAGAAGGCTCAGTGGAGCCAGAGGTTTTGCCTGGAGTTTCTTTGGAGTCTCAGGCAGAGACTTTACTGTTACAGGATGTGCCCTCTCAGGAGGTAGGCCAGGCTGAGGGGGCTTCTCAGGTAACTGTTCTTCCCTCTCTTCCCAAGGTAGTTAGAGCCTCTCCTTCTGTTTCCAAAACTTCTTTGAGAGGTAGGCCAAGTTTAGCTTCAGTGGGGGCTTCTCCTAGCACTTCAGGTTCTGTGCCTAAGAAACATATGCTTAAAATGGCAGAAGATTTGATTACTATGATTAGAGGTTCTATGCCCCCTCCTGATAAGAGGCCTAGGGTGGAACCTGAGTTTGAGAGTTTTGAACAGTGTTCAGAGGCTTCTGAGTCTTCTGCGGAAGACTTGCAGGAGTATCCTCCTTATTCTGATTCTGATGTGGATGATTCCACTCCTACAGCTTTTCCTCCTGAGGATTTCTCATTTTCAGAGACTCTGCATTCCATGAGGGAGCACTTTAAATGGGAAGGCCAGGATTACTCTGATTCCAGGAAAAGGCTTAGGGAATTCTTGTTTTTACCCCAGCATAGGCCCTTAGCTATACCTCCTGTGTTGAATGTGGTGGAAGATGTTTTTGCAGAGGCTTCCCTGAACCCTGATTCTTTGCCTCCTGCCCCTGTTAAACCTGATAGGTACTATAGGGTGCCTGAAGCTCATAAGTATCTTTTAAGAGTCCTAGGGCAGACCCGGAAACTGTTTCTCAGGGACCTAAAGGTGTTAAGGCCTCTGTTGTTAAAAATCCTGTTCCCACTGATAAAGAGGCAAGGGCTTTGGATAGATGGGGAAAGAAAGTGTATACTTCTTCCACTTTAGCCATGAGGGCGTTGAATTGTCAGTTTCACATGCTAAAATATCAAAATTATCTCCTTTCACAATTGAAATCTAAGGTGGATGCTTTGGCGGAAGGTATTGAGTGTAAAGAGTTGCTGGATTTAGTTCATGTGTCTGAACAAGTGGGTAAGCATTCTTTGCAATGTGGTTTTGATGCTGTACAGGCCTCCTCGAGGGTGGCTGCCACTAGTTCTGTTCTTCGCAGGCATGCCTGGTTAAGGGATCAGAATTTAGCTGAGCATGTTAAGACAAGGATTTTGGATGCTCCTTTACAGTCTGATGTGTTGTTTGGTTCGCCTGTGGAAGCAGTTTTAAAGAAAATGGAGGACAAAGCTAAGTCTATGCAAACTGTTAAAGACTTTTTGCAGGTGCAGCCACGAAGTTTAGTAGAAATTGGCCTACTAAGGGATGGACATATCCTGCTTATGATTCCCAGTCTAGGGGTAGGTCTAGACGTGGTAGGGGCAGAGCTCAAGGTTCTTTTAGGCCTAGAACAGGGAGTTCCCCTGCTCAGACTTCTGGTGAGGGCAGGGGTCAGTCCTTTCGTAAACAGACCCAATGACCTGCCTTTTCAGCTGCCAGTAGATTCTCGTCTGGCAGCTCCTTTGGGAGGAAGACTGTCTCTTTTCAAAGAAAATTGGGATTTAATTACTCAAGACAGATGGGTGTTGGATATCATTCACCACGGTTACAGGTTTTATTTCCATACATTGCCCCCTTTCAAAGGCATGCCGGACGTTCCTCCTCCACAAAGGAAAGAGGCTCACAAGCAAATTTCTCTGTTACTCCAAATAGGGGCCATTCAGCCAGTCCCTGTATCAGAAAGGGGCATAGGATTTTATTCTCGCCTGTTCCTAGTACCAAAGAAGGGGAACACGTGGAGACCAATTTTGGATTTATCTATCCTCAACACTTATCTGGACATTCCCAAGTTCAAGATGTTGATGTTACAACAGCTTTTACCTCTGCTGGGCAAAGATCACTGGATGGTAACTTTAGATCTCAAGGAAGCTTACCTTCATGTGCCTATAAGACTACGTTGCAGGAAGTATCTGCGTTTTCGAGCTGGAAATTCTCATTATCAGTTCTCTGCATTGCCCTTTGGCTTATCTACTGCGCCCAGAGTATTCACAAAGGTTCTGGCTCCAGTGATAGCTTACTTCAGGCTAAAGGGAATTCAAATCTATCCTTACTTGGACGACTGCCTGATTCTGGCTCAAGAAAAGGAAGACCTTCTACAGCATCTGGGATATGTTATAGCAGTGCTAAGATGCCTAGGGTATTCTGTGAACGAAATAAAGTCCAGTCTAGTACCCTCTCAAGACATGTGCTTTCTGGGTGTGAGACTGAATACAGCAGCCCAGATGGCCTTTTAACCCCGGACAAACAAAAGACTCTTTCCAGTTACTTCCATCAACTATCTCTTCAGTCCGGGCTGACTGCAAGGACAGTCCTTCAAGCCTTAGGGTTCATGGCATCTTGTATTCTGATGCTTCCCAATGCCAAACTGCATATGAGGAAGCTGCAATGGTATCTCAAAATGTATGGACACAGCACTGCCAGGATTTGGACACTGTCATTCAAATAATACCTTGCATTCAAAAAGAATTTTTGTGGTGGGCTCAGGAATGTCACCTAAACAAGGGACTCTCTGTGACCCGGCCAGAGGCGAGTCAGATTTTAACGACAGATGCCTCGGACATTGCTTTGGGAGCTCATCTGAATGGAAAGTGGATACAAGACAAGTGGCCTGCCAGACTACAGCATCTACATATCAACATGAAGGAGATGTTAGCAGTCCAGTTTGCATTAATGGCTTTCAAGGAGTTACTTCTTCCAGGGCAGGTGTTGATTCTAACAGACAACACAACTGTCATGTGGTACATCAACAAACAAGGGGAACACATTCTTATCCTCTATGCAGGCAAGCAATGATTTTGTGGGAGACTGCGCTCAGCTTGCAACTAACTCTTCAGGCAAGGTTTCTGCCGGGAGCACAGAACTCCTTAGCAGATGTGTTAAGCAGACAAATCATGGATCCCCACGAGTGGAAACTGGATCTTCATGTATTTCAGAAATTGACAGTGTCATGGGGAACTCCAGACATAGATCTGTTCGCTTCTCCACTAAACCACCAGCTGCCAAAGTTTTGCACAAAGGGGTTTCATCACACAGCTTGGAAAGTGGATGCTCTTTCTTTCAGTTGGAAAAATCTTCATGTGTATGCCTTTCCACCTCTGCCTCTTCTTCCAAAGGTGCTCTTAAAGGTCAGACAAGACAAGCCAAGGATGATTTTAATAGCTCCAGATTGGCCTCGGCAACACTGGTACCCACTACTAAGGAGTCTGGTAAGGAAGCCTCCATGGCCTTTACCTTTGATTCCACATCTGTTATCTCAGAAGGACGGTCACCTGCTCAATGTCAAGCTTCACTCTCTTCATCTAACAGCCTGGCATATTCTGTGTTGGAACACAGCAGGTCTCAACTTCCTCAACAAGTTTTAAATGTGATTATGGAAGCTAGAAGACCTAGTACAAGGAAAGTGTACGCAGAAAAATGGAAGAGATTTTTATTTTGGAGTGCAGCAAAGAATTTGGAGATTTCTGAGCCTAATTTGAGTGTGGCTCTTCAATATCTTACTGAGTTATTGGACAAAGGTTTGTCCTTCTCTTCCATTAAGATTCATGCTGCAGCAATTTCAGCTCACTATGATTGTGACCCACCATTGTTTTCGCATCCTTTGTTCAAGCAGTTTCTTAGAGGGGCAAAGAATATAAGACCCCCACGTAGAGCTCCTACTCCTGCTTGGGATCTCAATTTTGTGTTGGAAAAACTTACTCTACAACCTTTTGAGCCTGCGGCTACTGCTGAATTGAAATACTTGTCATGGAAGACTGCTTTTTTGTTGGCTATTACCTCTGCAAGAAGGGTTTCTGAGTTGCAGGCCCTTATGGCAGTAGAGCCCTTTTTGATTTTCCATAAGGATAGGGTATCATTACGTACTAATCCTTCCTTTATGCCTAAGGTGGTTTCTAGTGTGGCTTTAAACCAAACTATTCATTTGCCTACTTTCTATGCAGATCCCCAAAATAAGGGGAAAAGATTTTGCACACTTTAGATGTACATAGGCAGTTGCGTTATTATTTAAGCAGGACTAAGGATTTCAGGCAGTCTCAGCAGTTGTTTGTTTCTTTTGCTTTGAGTTCTCAGGGCAAGCCTGTGTCTAAGCAAACTATTTCTAAGTGGATTGGGTTTTGCATTTCATTTTGTTACTCCCATCATGGCAAGGAGATTCCAGCTGGGATTAGGCCTCATTCCACTAGGGCTACTGCCACTTCAACAGCATTTCTAAGGGGTGGCAACTAAGGATATTTTGGAGGCAGCTACTTGGAGTTCAGTACATACTTTCTCTAAGCATTACCACCTTCCTCTCTACTCTAAATCTAGGGCTGGTTTTGCCACAGCTATTTTGCAAGGCATGTTGACAGCTCCTGCTTCCTTATGATTTGCCAGCCTCCCTTACCTCTGCTTTGGGATTCTACCCAATGGTTAGGACTGCAGCAATGTGGAATGAAGAACATAGTACAGTTTTGTACCTACCATAAATGTAGATGTTCGAGGATCCACATTGCTGCAGTCCAATTTACCCTCCCTCCTTCCCCTCTGTGTTTAGGGGTGGTGGTGTGTGATAGTATATATATTCTTGTACATTTGTATATATTGTATATATGTTTGGTGCAGGGCTTTTTGGTGTTTTGGTTTGGGCCTTGTCTTTTTAGGGTCTTCTGACATCTGGGGCAAGAAAAGACTGAGGATATGACGTCGGTCATGCGCATTAGTACCCTGACGTCCTGACATCAGTCTAATGCGCCTTGACCGACGTCAGCCATATACTTTGGTATTCGGGCCGACTGGACAGCGGACTACCCCAATGGTTAGGACTGCAGCAATGTGGATCCTCGAACATCTACATTTATGGTAGGTACAAAACTGTACTTTTTGAGGGACTATGATGTGATGAGTGTGGTGTGGTGCAAGTGTTTACCTTCTCTTCTTGACTGTCTAGTCCAGTCTTGGGTGAAGAGAGCTTTGCTTCCAGTTTGGCTTTATAGGTGCATCTCTCACAGGCTGTAGTGTTGGGTGGTAGAAGGAGAGGGTTGTCTGTGTACATGAGGCAATTGCTGCATTGCCCCAAGATGCCCAGATTCATCAGGTAGACAGGAGAAATCACCGGGAGCTGACCCTTAGACATGCCTGGATAGGTGCTTATTTATTAAGTACTAAAAACTGCTTTCCTCTAGACAAGTGAGGAAAGTTGAGTGCTGTAGTAATTTGCAGCTTATTTAGTGCTTACGAGTTCTGAACAAGTGCTGAGTTCAAAGAAACAGATTTGAGTGCTGAAACTAGAAAACTGGCTAGCTCTAAGAAACAAAATTAAGCTAGAAGGCTTCCCTCCAACACAGAAAGGCTTGGGGGCTCAGAAGCCTACAAACAGTCTAAACCACTTACAGGAAAGGCAGGAAACAAGCTTAATTTTTTTTCCCCAGATGCTCTTTGTACACAGTAGGAGTGCCTAAAATCAGAATATGATCTCACTGCACTCAGTTGAGTGAGCAAATGAGATGGGCCCAGGAGGAGTATCCAAACACAAATTTACAAGTGGGGCAGGTAGTTTCAAAGCCACCAAGATTAACAACAAAACAAAACCAGGGAGCGTGGGTGGGGAAATAAGAAAAAACAAGAGTCAAAACTTCCAGTTCAGTTAATATTCAATGCAGCACAAATAAATCAATTAAAATGCTGTACTTGAAAAAAGTGCAGATAAAAGGTACTTTAATTCTCTTATACGTCCAGTTGAATACAGCTAGATCTTAGCTGGCCAAAGCTCAGGGGTGTATGCTATAGAGTCCACCCACAAGTTACAGTCAGCACAAAGCAGCTCTTTCTCAACCACTTTTTCTTGCAATGCCATAGTTCACAAATGTAATTGATTTATAGCTTCCCATTTATTCATTAATTTCAGTTTTGCTTGTCTTCCTGTTCATCTCCATCTGCCAACGCCAGACTCTGGTTCAAGTCTAAGGTACTCCAGATTCTTCTAGTCAACCCCTTGTCTTTTTTTCTGACGGTCAAGCATTTTCCTTTGGAACACTGGAAAATGTTAAAATGTTTTAGTGTCAGTCTCATTATGAGCTTTATTGTCAGTAGAATGATAAGCAAAATCCCCTTGGCTCACATTTTGTTTGATAAACGTTCTGCTGGTATAGTTCCATCTTTACTAATACAGGTCTTGGCTGCTTTTTTCATGGCGAGGTTTGGGGCATACACTGTGTGGCCATTCAGTTTACAAATCCTGCTGTGGAAAGCCAGTTGAGTTGCTTATTTGTGCTTTTCATAAAATTAATATACTCTGTTTCGGTGCTGAAGCCTACAACTTCCCACAAAGTGCCGACATCTATTATGGACCCTACAAAAATTACCTCTGTACCGACCACCTCATCGGTACCTAGGACCCTCTCGGCACCCACAATAGTTTCCCCAGTAATACTGGCCACTTCCCCTCCAGCACAAACAATTGATCAGCTGACCGTAGTGCCGAATGTCGAACCTTTCCAGGGACTAAGTACTCCCTATTGATTGACCCTTTTTTTGGTCAGCAGTTGAGCCCATTTATTGAATGCCCAGAGTCGCCCTCGGGGATGGCTATTCGTTCCACCAGGAGCCTTTTGGAGCTTGATATAGTTAGGTTAGTGGATCAGCTCTTGGCAGCCAGAGGTCTTCCAGTTCCATGTAGGACCTCCCGTCCATCCGAAGCTGAGGTCTACTCTCCAAGGACTTCAGCTTATCTTCCTCCTTCAACCTCTCCACAGATCTTAGAGCCCTTGACTTTGATGCCGGTGCCAACTACTTTGGTACCGATGGTGGACCTCGCCTTGGTTCCGGAACCCACTCTGTGGTCCTCAGCTCATTCGGAGTCAACCCACCCACGGGACCATGACTTGGCTGTCTGCTCTGGGATCCCTAGTTCAGCACCTATTTTTCCACGGTGCCGTCTATGGTTACGGGTGCTTTGACAGTTCCAGGTCCTCTCTGAGCTCTTTCTCTGGAGGTTGGCTCATCTGAGTGGGGTGTGACCCCAGTTCTGAGGTTGTCTTTCTCTATTCCGGGCTCCCGTACCTCTTCAGATGGGCCTGCCTTTCAGATTATGGAGAGAGCTCTCACCTCAGCAGGCTTGTAGTTGGCACTATACATGTTGGAGTGTCATATGTATATATCCTCTGGCTCGCAGCTGTCACAATCTGCTACACAGAGCAGCAGGCACAAGAGCAGCAAGACACCCTGCTGCAGGGTACCCTTTCTTCGGAGTCCTTCTCAGACCTTCCCCCTGAGGAGTTACCCCGTAAGAGATCGTATAAGAGGAAGCACGTAGTTTCTCCAGAAGAATCTGTCACTGAGGATACAGATTACGATGACAGGGAAGGGTCCCTACAGTCACCCCCTGAAGATGTCTCCTTCAGAGACATCCTGAAAATCTTGAAACAGAGGGGTGTTTGGAAGCCCACTAACCCTTCCTCCGAGGAATCTGTCTTCTTGCTGCCTTTTCGTGCCTGACCTCCTTCTTGGGTGACTCCTCCTTCTGATGAATTGATCAAATTCTTCATGTAGCATGTTTGCCAATCCCCCAGAGACCACACAAAATCCTATCTGCACCAGAAGATCAACCCCCACTGGTCTTAAGGTTTGGCGGTAGATGCTATGGTGGTGGCGGCGGCCACAAAGAAAGAACTCTGCGGAGAGTCCTGCTGTCCATCCTCCAAACCAAGAGTCTCAGATGATGGACAGATTCGGGAAGTAGGTCTATGCTTCAACAACCTTTTCCATACAGTCGTTGAATTTCTTGGTACACTTCACACGTCTTCAGAGGGACCTGTTCACTGAGCTCTCAGGGACCTTGGCAGGAGCAGTGCCTGATGAGGTACGCGATAAGGTTGTCTCCCAGCTTGCGACCCTACAGTCGATACCAAACTCCTCCAAGTGGCTTATTGCACACACAGCTGAAGGGATGGCGAGGGCAGCAGGTACAGGCATTGCCATTAGGCGTCCTGCCTGGATGAGCTTATGTGACTTTGCGGATCCTTTAAAGTCTTCCTGTGCTACCTCTTTGTTTGGCCCAAAAGTCAGAGACATGTTAGCCAGGTGTGAGAAGGATGGAAAGACCTTTTCTGCTGTAGGCTTGCGTTTTTCCACTCCTCCGTGACCTTATTCCAGGAATCAGAGGGGTGGGAAGATGTGGTTCAGAAAGTCTCAAGAGGCTTTTCAGGACACACATGGCGAGTTTTCTCCCCAGGGCAGATGGGAGAGTTCATCAGGAAGACGCCCCTCCTGTGTCAGAGGGGGCTGCGTAATCAGGGTCCCAGAGATTCTATCTCTGGACAACCCTACCAGCACTGCTGAGCAGCATCCCAATTGCTTACCTCTGGAGGCAGTCGGGTGGAAGATTCTCTCTGAACCACTTAGCCTGGCACTCAATAACATCAGATTCCTGGGTGCAGGCCATAATTAGCAGAGGTTACCAGATCCCCTTCAAACTTAATCCAAGACCACAAAGAAGAATCCTCGATGTTCCACCCAGTCAGAGGGATACAGCAGCACTAGAAATTCAAAAGCTGCTTCAAAAAAGTCATCCAGACAGTCCCACCAGACCAAATAGGATCCAGATTTTATTCAAGATTCTTTTTAGTGCCAAAAAAGACTGGACTGGAGGCCAATTCTAGACCTCCATGTTTTGAACAAGTTTGTTCTACAGTCAAGAATTCCAGATGGTCACAGTACAATCTATCCTTTTCTTGGAAAAAACGATTGGATGTGCTCTATAGAACTCCAGGATAGATATTACCACACAAAAATGGACAAGCACTCCAGAAGATACCTGCACTTCAGGCTGGGTGCCAATCATTACCAATTTCGAGTACTACTCTTTGGACTCACCACAGCACCCGAGGTGTTCACCAAATGCATGGCAGTGGTAACAGCTCACTCAAGGGTACAAGGATTACGCATGTTTCTCTATTTAGACGACTGGATCCTCACCACCCCCACCAGGCATCTATTGCTTTATGCATTGGACTCTGTTCTGAAGCTGGCAGATGACTTGGACATTTTAATAAACAGCAAAAAGTCAAAACTATCCCCCACACAAGACTTAGAACTCATCGGAGCAACATCGGAGCAACATTCAACACAAAATCTTACCGGGCTGTTCTGCCTCTCCACAGACTACAAAGGTTGAGGTCACAGCTTCAAGTGATACTCTCTCAAGACAAAGTCCCAGCTCATTTAGCCTTACAACTTTTGGGGTCCATGGCAGCGGCAGTTACCCTAGTTCCTCTGGTGAGGTACCACATGAGGCTGCGTCAGTGGCTCCTGGCATCACAGTGGTCTCTGTTAACACAACCAGTGTCCTACCCAATCCACCTAACCAGCCAATGCAAACAGGAACTATATTGGTGGATGAAGCCAGAAAAGGAATTATGGAGTCGACCCTTTTCCCCCTCCCAACCCAAAGCCGTACTGACCATAAATGCATCCTTGATGGGGATGGGAGGGGCATTATCAAGGAAGGACCGTCCCAAGGCACTTGGTCTCCCTCAGAGGCCAATTTGCATAGAAACATCCAAGAAATGAGGGCAGTGCTCTTAGCGTTATAAGCATTTCAATCTGCCCTCCCTTCCGGGACAGTTGCTATTCTTTCAGACAACATGTTTCTAGACTTTTACATCAACAAACAGGGAGGATCCAGAACCTACCCTCTATGTCTGGAAGCCCTAAGAGTGTGGCAATGGATGAGTGCCTCCAACCGCTTTCTGATAGCAATGCACATTCCAGGGAATTCCAACATGATTGCGGACAAACTGAGCAAATGCATACGCCTGCCTCACAAGTGGTCTCTCAATCCCAATATGGCGACGAAGATCTTTCGTCAATGGGCCCAGCCTTGCTGCGATGTGTTTGCCTCTCCCATGAACCACAAATGCAACAGCTATTTTGCCCTTGCCCCCTCCCTCTGGGGGAGTCCCTGAAAGATGCTCTCCTACGCGATTAGCCCCCTGGAGTGTTTTACGCCTTTCCACCTTTCCCCAGTTTTTGAAAAATGCCCAATGGTTGAGAAGCACAGTAATCGTCATTGCATCTTATTGACCCCGTAAAGTCTGGTTCCCTTTCCTTTGGCCTCATCTAGTTCATCGCCCGTGGACTGTGGATCCAACTCCAGACTTGTTGGCGCCTCCGCAGGGACTGGTCTAGCCCAACCTACAAAGTCTCAAGCTGACAGCTTGGTACCTCTACTTCCAGTGATTTCCAGGCAGAATAATCTTTCCTCCCCAGTACAAAAGATAATTCTGGCTTTTCATAAACCATTCACCAGGAAGCTTTACCTTAGTAAATGGAATAGATTTGTGCTTTGGTCTCTCAGAGAAGGAATTGACCCATTTTCAGCCTCAATTAATAAGGTATTAGAATACTTCTCAACCTTATTTCAATCGGGAGTGTCCGCTTCGACAGAGTTCATCTAGCTGCTATTTCATATTTTCATAATGACTTCAATGACTTTTCCTGAATGTCCCATCGCCTCTGTAAAATCTTCCTAAAGGGCATTTTACATTTGAAATCACCTTTTAAAGACCCCATTGAACCTTGGAATTTAACGCTAGCCTTGCAAAGCTTGGTCCATCAGCCCTTTGAGCCAGCAACCTCCTGTGTTATCAAATTATTTTTATCTTGGAAGACCGTATTCCTGGTAGCCATCATGTCAGCCAGGATAATATCAGAATTGCAGGCTTCATGTGTGAAACGTCCATATATCATTTTTCACAAAGAGAGAGCATCACTTAGAACTAATCTCTCCTTTCTACCCAAAGTAGTATTGGACTCTAATATTAATCAATCCATAGACTGACCATTTTTCTTTCCAAACTTCTCAAACAAAGCAGGATATTGTTTGCATTTGTTGGATGTACACAGACAATTATGCTTTTACCTGGCTAGAATGAAATCGTTCAGGAAGTCAGACCAATTGTTCCTGTCCTTTTCAATTACTCTACTGGGAAAACCAGTTTCCAAAGTTACTTTTATCGAAATGCTTGATAGATTGCATCACATCTTTGTTTGACCAAAGTAAGCTGAACCTATCAACTAAGGTCAAGGCTTATTCTACCAGATCAGTTTCCACGGCTCCAATGGCTTTGGAGCCTCGGGTGGAAGGGTCTGCCTCGATACCTCTTTCCTCTGCTCCATTGGTGTCGGAGCCGCTGGTTGGGGGTTCGTGAGGCGAAACACCTGCTTCGGCTCCTTTGGTCTCGGAGCCGTTGGAGGTGTGCAGCTCAGACTCTCCTCCCTCGGCCCCGAAGTATCCTTCGGTGCTGATGCTGGTTCATACGGTTCCGGATCCGGTGCCGATAGTGTTGGAGCCGTTTCAGAGCCTGTCCCCGAGTCTATCGGAGCTGAGAGAAAAGTAGTCTCGGCCCCCATCTATTTCCTCTAAATCCTCCAGGTTGTCGGATTCAGATTTGGACAGAGTTATCCAGAGGCTTTTCCAGTCCCCGGTTTTTGCAAAAATGGTCTCAGCTCCAACCCACTCGGCTCCGGAGCCGGCCCCCATTTCAACGCATCCGATTCCTCCTCCAACCTCCTCGGAGCTGTTGGAGTCGGTGATGGGAGAGCGGAGCAGAGTCGTCCAGTCGGAACCGAGACTCCCTCAGAGCCTCTCGGTTCCGACCATCATTCCTACCCTGTCCCCGGCGTCAGGGTTCGGTTCCGGGACTTCCTCTGTCGGAGCCGAGGGGAACACTTTGCAACTGGTAGCTTCGGTGCCTAGTCTCCCCCTTGGAGCTTCGGCCGCAGGAATTCCTGATACCGAAGTGGTCTCTCAGCCGGTATCCTCCGTAGAGTCTGGAGGTCCTGCCTTTGAGGCCATGAGGAGTGCGCTGGCCATGTCCTTGCCGGCTCAGCAAGTCTCTACCTCACCGTCCCTAGACTTGGGAACTGGTGCTTCTGGTGTGCTTCATTCCCCCGACAGCGGGGCCCCAGGGCCTGAGGATGCCCCCTTGGGGGGTTCCCTTCTCCTGGGAGGTCCTTCTGATTCGGCTTCAGATGAACCTCCAAGGAAAAAATTGTGCAAGAGGAAGCACATTGACTCCCAGGATGAGTCTATCACATCAGATACTGACCTCGATGATGCGGAAGGGTCCCCAAAATCGTCCTTGGATGACGTCTCATTCTCAGACATCCTCAAGATCCTGAGACAGAGAGGCGATTGGCAGTCCAAAACCCCTTCCGCGGAGGAGTCAGTCTTCCTCAAGGCTTTTGGGGCCCAGCCCTCCGCCTCCTGGGTGTCTCCGCCCTTCGATGAATTGCTAGATTTAGTTTCTCGAAGGGTGTGGGGACACCCTGACTTTGTGGAACCGGTGCCCGCCAGGCCTAACAAGTTCCTGTCAGCCCCTCCTCAAAAGGAATTTTTGACCAAAGGAGTTGCAGTAGATGCGATGGTGGTGGCATCTGCCACTCAGCAGGACGTGGCAGAGGCTTCAACGTCTATTCACCCTCCTAATAAGGATTCCAGGAGCATGGATAGGTACGGGAAGCATACACTTTCTTCAGCGGCCTTTACCCTGCAGTCGCTGAATTGTCTTTGTCATTTTACCAAGCTCCAAAGGGACCTCCTCAAAGAGTTAGGTGAGTCTGTTACGGGTAATCTTCCTGAGGCGTTAGCCCAAACTGTTGGCGCCCAGATGTCTACCCTATCTTCGATAGTCAATTCTTCCATGAGGCTCATCTCATATGCGGCCGAAGGGGCGGGTAGAGCAGCGGGAACGGGCGTGGCTCTTAGAAGACACGCCTGGTTACGCTTGTGTCCCTTTGCGGAGGCCTTTAAGTCTTCCTTCACCGACGCCCCCTTTGATGGGTCCTCCCTGTTTGGACCCAAGGTGAAGGACACACTGACTCGATGCGAGCAGGAGGGCAAGACCTTGACTGCCGTGGGGGCCCGTTTTTCCTCTCCCTCTAGACCTTACCCCAAGGCCCAGAGAGGAGGGAAAATGTGGTTCAGAAAATCTCAAAGGTCTTTCCCTACTCCACCAAGTGATCCCCCCTCTAGAGGCAGGGGGGGGATTCAGGAAGACGCCGCCCCAGAGGCGGCAGAGGCCCCCGCAACTCTGGAGATCGCGATTCTTTTCGTGGTTCATCCTACGTTCACCGTCCCTGAGACGGGGCCCGACTGCGCATCTCCGGAGCCAGTCGGGGGGGTCGCTTTGCGGAACACCCACAGGCTTGGAAATCTATCACCAAGGATCAGTGGGTGCTCCGAATCATAACCAGAGGCTATCTCATCCCTTTCATCAAGCCCCCTCCTCCTATGAGGAAAATCCCGGATGTGCCACCCAGTCAGCGGGATCAAGCAACGGTCGAGGTCTCAAAGCTGCTAAGAAAAGGAGTCATTCAGCCTGTCCCCGCCGACCAGATCGGATCAGGAACTTACTCAAGACTATTTTTCGTGCCAAAAAAGACAGGGGACTTAAGGCCCATTTTGGACCTAAAATCATTGAATCGCTTTGTAAAAAAATCCAAATTCCGAATGTTCACCCTTCAGTCCATTCTCCCGCTATTGGAGAAGGATGTCTGGATGTGCTCCATAGATCTCAAGGACGCTTACTATCACATCCTGATAAGTCAAGAGTCCAGGAGTCACTTACGCTTCCGCCTGGGAACCAGTCATTTCCAGTTCCGAGCACTGCCCTTTGGTCTCACCACAGCCCCCAGGGTGTTCACCAAGTGTTTGGCAGTAGTAACATCTCACTTGAGATGTCTAGGATTCCAAGTGTTTCCCTATCTAGACGACTGGCTCCTTACTGCCACCACCAAGCATCTATTAGTCCGAGCGCTTATGACCACAGTCAGTTTGGGTCATTCACTAGGAATCGCGTTCAGTTTGGGAAAATCTGTGCTGCAGCCGTCTCAGCGTATTACCTTTATAGGCGCAGAGTTAGACATAAGAAGAATGCGGGCATTCTTGCCGGTAGAAAGGATTCAGGTCCTGCAGTCTCAGGTTCAAACCTTGTTACCCAGTTCACGAGTTCAGGCCAGACTGATTCTGCAGTTATTGGGCACGATGGCTTCGACTATTCTACTAGTCCCTTTAGCCAGGCTGCACATGCGGGTGCTGCAATGGCTGCTGTCGGTTCAATGGTCCTTTCAGGATCATCCCTTGAACCATTTGGTCCAGATTACGGAAATTTGCCGTCGGGACCTACGCTGGTGGCTGCTTCGGTCCAACCTGGACCAGGGGCGACCCTTTGCCATTCAGCCTCCCGTCACCACAGTGACCACGGACACCTCCCAGATAGGGTGGGGGGGGGGGCATTATCTGGACAGGTCTGTCCAAGGTACATGGCTGGCTCACGAAACGCACTTACATATCAATATCCTGGAAATGAGAGCGGTGCTACTGGTGTTGCAAGCACTTCATCATGTTCTCCCCCGGGGCACTATCGCGATTCTATCCGACAACATGTCGGTAGTCTGGTACATAAACAAGCAAGGCGGAACCAGGTCCAACCCTCTTTGCCTAGAGGCCATGAGAGCATGGCATTGGGCGATTTCTACCCAGCGTTTCCTTGTGGCAACGCACATTCCGGGGAAATCCAATGTGATTGCCGACAGGCTGAGCAGGACCCTCCTGTTGCCCCACGAGTGGTCCCTCAGCGACAGGGTGGCTGCAAACATTTTCGCCAAGTGGGGCCTCCCTTGTTGCGACTTGTTTGCCAGCTCTCACAATGCGAAATGCAGGGAGTTCTTCACTCTGACTTCCTCTCAGGGGCAGATTCCCAGGGATGCTCTAGCCCACAGTTGGCCCCCCCGGTCTACTTTACGCCTTCCCTCCAGTTCCCCTTCTCCCGAAGGTGATACAGAAGGCGATTTATCTAGGAAGCGACATGATTCTGATCGCTCCATACCGGCCTCATCAGGTTTGGTTCCCCTTCCTTCTGAGGTATGCGGTGGAGGGACCATGGTTTCTGGACCTAGTGCCCGACCTGTTAACTCATCAGTTGGGACAGTCTCATCCATCCCTCAGGTCCTTGAGGTTGGCAGCCTGGTTACTCCACTTCCAACCTTAGTCAGACATAACTCTCTTTCTCCAGACGTCATCCACATATTGTCCTCTTCTCACAAACCTTCCACTATTAAACTATATTCCAGTAAGTGGAAGAGGTTTGCTATTTGGGCCCAGCAACGAGGTATAGATCCCCTTACCGCCCCAGTACCTCAGGTTTTAGAATTCCTGGCTTCTTTGTTTCATTTGGGCTCTTCAGTTTCCACAGTTAAAGTCCAACTGGCGGCTATCTCTAATTTTCATGTCTCTTTTGAGCCTTCCTTAATGGCAAACAGGCTTTGCAAATCTTTCCTTAAAGGAGCGTGGCTCCTTCGGCCCCCAATAGCCCATCCTGTGCCCCCTTGGGATCTGAATATGGTTCTGGCTTCTTTAACTGCCCGTCCCTTTTCTACCAGCAGCTACTTGTGATTTAAAATTTCTATCTTGGAAAACAGCCTTTTTGGTGGCAATAACCTCTGCCAAGCGGGTCTCAGAGCTTCAGGCTCTCTGTTCTAATCCCCCTTATTTGATTTTTCACAAAGACAGAGTGTCTCTCAAGTTAAATCCCTCTTTCTTGCCCAAGGTAGCATCCCCCTTATGCATTCAACAATCCTTGGAGCTCCCTGTGTTTTTTCCTAAATTCTCTAATAGCGCAGAATATATTTTACATTAGTTGGATGTTCACAGACAACTGCGTTTTTATTTAAGTAGGACCAATCAGACACGGAACTCAGATCAGCTGTTTGTGTCCTTTGTGGAAAATAGGTTGGGTCAACCGGTGGGTAAAACCACCATAGCCAAATGGATTAAAGATTGCATCTCCTTCATCTATTCACAGTCCGGCAAGGATCTACCATTCCCAGTTAAGGCTCATTCTACCAGGGCAATGGCTACTTCTGTAGCATTCCACTCCAAATTATCGATAGATGATATCTGTGCGGCCGCTACCTGGACTTCTCCGCACACCTTTATTTCTCATTACAAGATAGATGTGGCTTCTCAAGGTAGAGCTTCCTTTGGTTCCACAGTTCTCAGGAGTGTTTTCCAATGAGCCACCCGGAATTTAGGTGCTAGGGATGCTGTCCCATCAGTTATGAATGTAGGTGAGATAGGATCCCATTACATCTTTTAGTTATGTACTTACCATAACTTCGGATGTATGGGATCCATCTCGCCTACATTCATACGTACCCGCCGTCCTTCCCCCTTCCCATTGGATTTAGAGGAAATGTTGCTATTTACTAAGTTTTTTCTCTTGAAGGACTTTAGTTTGTTACAGTTGTTGGTATGTGTCTGTGCCTGGATGTAGGTATATAAAGCGAACAAACGATCTGGGGAAGCAGGCATGGTGCATTCTGGGATAAGGGGTAGCCCAGCCAGTTAGAGACTTCGTTCTACTATATAGTGGCCGAGTCGGAGCCGAGGGATCGGCTCCGAACCCATCAGTTATGAATGTAGGCGAGATGGATCCCATACATCCGAAGTTATGGTAAGTACATAACTAAAAGTTTTGGAGAGGCAGTAGAGATTTAGTTGAGTGTAAGGTTGCTAGGTGGAGAGAAGACAGGGCTGCTGAAATAAACGGTAGTGGGAGGACTCAAGTAGGAGATGAACAGGAACATATTCAATTTGATGACAGGTTGGCATGTAGTAGGGATTTGAAGCTGGTGTGGTTAAGGGTATTACAAGGGGGGGGGGGGTCCATAGTTTGGCTATGGAATAAGAGAGCAAAAATTGTCCAGGAGGCCTGGAAGGTTTGCAACTGTGTAAGAGATTTTGATTTTCTGATTGGAGTGAGCGGTTGGGTATGTAGGTGGTTAAGGAGGAGGAGGAGAGAATGGGGCAGCTGGATGGCTTGATCACAAGTTTGTGGGCAGTGGTGAGCCGTAGAAAGTTCAGATAGTTAGGAAGTTCTAACCACTCGAGAATGGAGGCAGTAGCAATGATAGAATGAGTTTTTGGAGTTGGTGGCGAATTTGCAGATTTTATAGTAGTAGGAATCCAGTTTGGATTGTAAGCCAAGTTGGAGGTTGGTGAGTAGGGAGGCACCGTAAATTAAAGAGGGGAGAAAGTAGGTAAAGACTAAGGTCTTCCTAGTGGAGGGAGTCAGGTAGCGATTGTGTCGGTATAGGAGTCCTAGGTTTTGGTGTTTTTTTTTGATGGCTGTTAAAATATGGATGTCAAATTTCAGATGTTCATCGATGATACCTAGGAGTTCCATAAGGATAGGATCAGGCTGAAAACCAGTAGCTCCTTTATACAAGATTGTCATAGGGTAATATGTAGTACTAGGTTTACAGCCCAGGAGACCATTGAGGACCCTTTGTCTAGTTATTCCAAAGCACCATCTGGTGAAGTGACTTGAAGTTCACATAACAAGTAGATGGAGACTGAGGAATTGAACTTTGCACCACTAACAGCTTATAACCTTGATCCTCTGCACTGCCATAACTGAATTCACCCTTAAACCATAAAATTACTTGTTTCCTTTCCTGACATCCAAAATGAAGGAGTGAGAGCGAGAATTCTACACATATATATGCATACATCTCAGCTATCTAGACAAGACCAAAATTATCCGGAAATCAAATCAGCTGTTTGTGTCCTTTACAGCAAGGAAGGAAAGCCAGTCTACAAACAAAATCTGTCCATGTGTGTAGTCATTAGTATTAACCTTCTGATACTGTTATGGGTAAAAAAGCTATTGAAGGGAGTGTCGAGTCCACAGCATTAGGGGTTACAGCATCCACTGTTTCTCCGTTTCTTTGGGGTAGGGAGAGCACTTCACCTGTTTGAGGCTGGTGTCTGGTCTTGTGTCCATACATTCTCTAAACACTGCTGTCTAGATATTGCTTCCTGGCAAGGGCAGGGTTTGCTACTGCCATTCTACAGGGTTTGTTACAACCCACTACAACCAGTTCTTTACCTCCCACTCTTTTAGCTCTGGGAACTATCCCAGTAGTCATAATCTGTGCAAAGAATTTAATACGCTTGTGGTAGTACCTTACCATAAAACATTATCATAAAATTGTTGCAGTGTAGGTTTTCCTCCCAGCTTTGCTCTTTTCTTCATTTGTCATCTTTGGGCTGGGGTGCCCTATCCCTAAACATTTAACCCAGTTTCTCAGGCACACTGCGATCTAGGAAGATGTAAAGAGTCTAGTTTTTCTAAGTTCCTGACTCGGGAATGTCCACCTGGGTTCCTTTATTATTAGAATCCTTAAGACCTTGTCCAAGAGTAGGCGGGCGGAATGGCCATCCAGCTTGTTTCCTGGGTAAGAAAAGTCTCTAAATTGGTGGAGAATGGCAAATCTCTGTAGGGAACATGCTGACATCCCAAAAAGTTGGACGGCCACAAGCTTGGTGGGGAGAGGATTCTGTCTTCTGGAAATTAGGTAGGCTGTTGGGCACAATTACTTGCACAATTACTGCTATAATAAGTTCTTACATAGTTAAACTTTCCTTGGATAGTGAATGTTTTTTTCCCCAATAAACATCTTATTAAATTATCACGTATGGCATAAGCAATCTTACATTTGTGTAAATGAAAAACAAACATTGACACCACTTCAGTCGCAAACATTATATATCACTTATAATCTATCCAGTCATTGTCAGTAAAGCATTATATGGCTCATTCAAATCATGCCTCTTAAACCTCATTCTTTCTCTGCATATATTGTCACACAATTCCCATTTTTTTCTATGTAGTTTTCTCCGTCCTTTTTCTAAAGATCCCAATTCCAGTTGTTTTCTCTCTGTCACTGTATTCACTACTACTAGTAAAGTTGGTCTAGACTTTTGATTTCCATTTTCTAGTAATTGCTTTTTTGGCAGCCACCATAATTAAACTCAGCAAGGCTTTACTATGTCTAGGCATTTCCAAATCTGTATCATAGCTCAAAAAAATCTCCCCAGTCAATCCAGTCTGCTCACCCAGCATCTCCGACAGAGTGGTTTGCAGAGAATCCCTAAAGTTGGCCATCTCATTACACTCCCAAAAAATATGTTCCAAACCACCTTTTTCTTGCCTGTTAGACCTCCAACATTTGCTATTCACCTGAGGAAAGATTCTTTGAAGTCTACTTGGGGTATAACAGTTACCTATGTAAACACTTCCAGGCAAAGGTCCTAAATCTTCTAGACTGTGTTGCATATTTGAGAGATGTACATATAATCCCCCCCATTGTCTCTTGTGAATTTCTTATTGTTTCTTATAATTATCATGCAATGTTTTATATGCTGTACTAATTATTCCTTTTTAATGGCAGCTTCTGTTCTAGATGCTTTTAAAAACTCTACCAGTGCTGGTCTTTCGTTTAGGACCCCCATTTCTTTCTCTTTGCCTATATCCTTCCTTGCTAGGGAAGGCAGTCTTTAACCTTAAGTCCAAATCATTTTTTGGCCTCTTCCCATTCTATTACCTTTCCTTTTGTAGTTATTTGCTCCTAATACCTTTGTTTCTTTGCCACTTTTCTCCAGTAAATTCCAGCCCCCTCTTGCCTATTATCTGTATCCCTAATCACAGTGATCCCTATCGGCAGAATCTCTTTTATCCATTCTCGTGCAGGTTTAGTTCTTAAAGTACTCCCTGCTATTTTATGAATCTGTACGATTTTTGTTCTCCTTAAGAGTTTGCATCCAATTTCCCAATCTCTCCTTATTTGTTGAGCTCCCCCTGTATCATCATCATTCCTTTCCACTTAGCATAAGCAGAAAACTATAATTCAATGTATAAGAGCCTTAACTGTGTTGCTGTAAATACCCCTCAAATTGGGTAATCCTACTCCACCTTGTTCTATTGGAAGAATCAGCCCACTTGACCCTTGCTGTCTTCCCTTCCCAGGTAAAAAATCCTTTAACTCTTCTTTAATTGCTATCCATAGCTTCCCCGGTTGATAAAAATATGCATGACGTGTGTATAAGACTAAAGGGACTAAAAACATTTTAATTGCTTGTATCTTAGTATCCATATAACAAAGCTTCCAGTTTCTCAGTGTTTGTATTATCTTTTGTTTAGTCTCTTCCCACTTATGAAGAAGAGAAATGTTAGCAGTGTTAATAACGGACAATATGCATTTTAGCAAATGTCAGAGCATGTGTCACATTTGAGATTGAAAGAAAGGTGTGACATAGATTTTTAACTTAAGTTTCTCAATTTGCGTGATAAGTGACTTGAGAGCAAGGCCCTACTGCCAGCACAGGGATCAGCATCAGGTTTGAGGGAGCAGTTTTATATTCCGTCCTTGTTATTCAGCCCCTCTTCAGTAGAATGTAAATCAAGACGCAGGATACAGACAGGTGCTCTGCCTTCAACAGTGTTTTTCACCCCCTTTCAGATTTGGTTTACAAGTGGTGGGGGGATCTTACCCTTCCTTAGTGTTCTTTAAATGCTTTTTTTGGGATTTCAGAAGTTGGTGCTATTCTTTTGATGTCTAATGTCCATAAACCGTGCTTGTAACTCATAAGTACTAATCTAAATTGAAGATGTTCCAGAAACATCACTAATTGTAGCATGTACATTACCAGACTTTCTAGTGAAACATTAGGAAAGCAGACCTTTCACTACTGAGCAATTGACATTTATGTATCTTTTTCAGTGTATGTCCCAGATGATTGGGAGGTGTCGAGAGAAAAGATCAGTCTGCTTCGAGAGCTGGGTCAGGGGTCGTTTGGTATGGTGTATGAAGGAATTGCTAAGGATATCGTAAAAGGAGAACCAGACACTCGAGTAGCAGTTAAGACTGTTAATGAATCAGCCAGCCTAAGGGAACGTATAGAGTTTTTAAATGAAGCTTCTGTAATGAAGGCTTTCTCTTGTCATCATGTGGTAAGTTATGCTGTCCCCATTTTGCATGTATGTAGTGTTGTACAGCTTGCATACATTTTCATACTTCACTAAATGTAAATCGAATGGCAAGTTGCTAATGTTATACCCTTGCAAAAAATGACTTTGTACAGAATTGGCACTCGGAACACCATTTGGCAGAAGTGATGCTAGAGAAAGATTGACTAGCAGCTTGGGTGAATACTTTGTTATAACTCGTAGGTTATAATGTTGAATGATGAAGTGGTTCAGATTCGGGGGGGGGGGGTCACTGTAATGTAATTGAGTAACAAAACACGTTCCCATACATTATTCCTTCCGGTATCTCATCTCAGATGCCATTGTTTTTTTTTTTTTTTTTTTTTTTTTTTTATGTAATGCCTTTTCTGCCTCATTAGAGTAAGTTTTACCCACTGAAGGGCATAGAGAAAATGGGCAAAGGGGGGCCTTAATTTGAATATGCTATTGTCTCCCCTGTGTATTATAGTGAGTAATTAAAGCCTTGAATACTATACCAATTTCTGTGAAAGATTTTTCCATAGTAGTTCTCTGAGCATATTTGACTTGTATATGCATGGTCCGTATGTTTTAACCATTGTGTTCAGAAATCAGTGCAGCTTCCTTATGGAGGCAGCACCGATTAGTGACTAAGGAAGTGCCCTTCACGTTCTGAATTCCAGGGATCCTGCCACACTTCGCACAGAGCAGCCTGATTGTTGTAATGAAAAAGGCGTCTGTGTTCTGGTCAGGATAATAAAAACTAATGTAAGATCTGCTTAGTTCTGGAGATGTGGGTCTTTATTCTTAACAGAACTTAGAGATAAGTGGAGCAATGTCAGAAACCTTGTGGCTACCAGTCAGGACCCAGCGTCTTAGTCTTATTACCTGCAGTTTTGATGCAGCTGATACTCCTTGCATCAAGTGTGGTGGCATGTGTCCTGTGGACGGAACCATATCGTGCCATGTGGCACTGCAGTAAAGCACCAGCTGCTGTCCTCAGGGCAGTAGGCTAATCCATATGCTGTTACACCCCACCCATGCAAATTAATGCTTAGTCTGTATCTTTTGGGGCCATCATTCCCTAACTGAACTTAATGGATGTGCTTTGCTGCTGCCCAAAGAACATTGTTTTAAAATGCACCCCAACACTTCAAGAGGCCTCTGGTGTTGACGTACAGCTTCCAGGTTGAGGACTTTTGTTTTTTTCCTTCTCTTCTTTTACCAACATGCTAACTAATGATATGTTAGAGAAGGTATTTTGGGAGGATTGTGCTGTGAAAGTGTTTATCGTTTTGTTTCACTCTGCTTGTATCCTTGGATCATTAAGTTGACATTTTAATTCTGTCCAAGATCTTTTGACATTTTGAGACCCCTCCCCCAGTAACTTCAGATTATTCTGGTACTCATCATTTTGAGGTTGGTAGTTTGAAACTAGTTAAAAGAAGGAAAAACAGCTTCTGTGCAGCATAAAATTGAAGTTGGTGTCTTCGCACAAAGTACAGTGGATATAAAAAGTGTACATACCCCTGTTAAAATGCCAGTTTTTGTGATATAAAAAATGAGACAACGATAAATCATTTAAAAACTTTTCCCACCTTTAATGTGACCTACAACCTGTACAATTCAATTGAAAAACAAATCTGTTAGGGAAAATAAATATAAAAAATAAAAAAACATACAATAAGCTGGTTGCATATGTGTGCACACCCTTAAACTAATACTTTGTTGAAGCACCTTTTGATTTAATTACAGCATTCAGTTTTCTTGGGTAGGAGTCTATCAGCATAGCATATCTTGACTTGGCAATATTTGCTATTCGCCTACTCTTCCTTACAAAAGCGCTCCAAATCAGTCAGATTGTAAGGGCATCTCTTGTGCACAACCCTCTTCAGATCATCCCACAGATTTTCTATTGGTTTTAGATGTGGGCTCTGGCTGGGCAATTCCAGTACTTCAATTTTCTTCTGATGAAGCCATTCTTTTGTTGTTTTGGTTGTATGCTTGGTGTCATTATCGTGCTGAAAGGTGAAATTCCTCTTCATGTTCTGCTTTCTAGCAGATGGCTGAAGGTTTTGGGCCAAAACTGACTGGTATTTCGAACTGTTCATAATTGCCTCCACCTTGACTAAAGCCCCAGTTCCAGTTGAAGAAAAGCAACCCCAAAGCATGATACTGCCACCACCATGCTTCACTGTGGGGATGGTGGTGTTCTGGTGATGCAAAGTGTTATTGTGCCAGATGTACCTTTTGGAATTGTGGCCAAGAAGTTCAAGCTTTGGTTCTCATCAGACCATAACACATGATGTCCTTCAAGAATGCAACTGCAGTCATAATATATGGGTTGTCCTGCCTCAGGCAACCCTCGGTCGGCCGAATTCCAAAGTCTGGGTCCGGCGTCGGCTGGTGTCTCCTCTTCTCCGATGTCACAACGGCTGGAGTATAAAGGCATCGGCCGATGCCATCTTCTTCAGTCTTTCTTGCCGCGCGGTGCCCGAAGCAGAAGCAGTTCGCAAGTGCCGGTCGGTCAGCTCCTGTGTTTTCAGTACTGAAGTCATCTAAAAGCTAAGTACCCCGTTGGGGAACATTTATTCTTGCCTCAGCCGATGTCAGAACAAATTGAGAAAGTTAATAATTGTTTGTCTTGTGGTAAACAAATACCTCATAAGGACTTCCATTCTCTCTGCCTTCCCTGCCTGGGCCCAGACCACGACATCTCGGCCTGTGCTGCCTGTGCCTGCTTTAATAAGCGCACTCTCAGGCGCCGGGCAGAATTCGCCGAGGACTTCTTCGGTGAATCTTTTGCGTATATCATGCCGTCGGAAAAACCGACAACCCAATCTGCTAAAAAACGCAAGGACCGGGACCGACATCCTCGGCCTGCGTCCACTACCGATGTTTCTCCTAAACCCTCTGCTAGCGCTCCGGCTCCTTCGGAAGTGGTAAATCTACCGCTCCAGGCCGACACAGCGCTAACACGACCTTCGGTCTCGGAGACCTCTCCGGTGCCGGTTGTTGATTTTCTACCGGAAACCGAAGTTCCGGATCTACCAGACACCATTCCTGTGGACAAGGTAACGCCTGCACTTGGGGCTGCTAGGCCTCCAGTTTCCATGTCCATCAAGGCCTTTGCACGTGCTAAGGCCGCCAGTCAGGCCAAGGCCCATCCTAAACCTGCCCAGGCCCCTTCTTCTGATAAGCAGATCATGTCTCTGGCTGCAGATCTTATTTCCCTTATCAGGGGGTCTCAGCCTCATCCGGACAGGGGTTCTCAGCCACCTGCAGAGAAAAGGCCTAGAACTGAGCAGGCGGACGACCTCTCCTCGGATGAAGCCTCTGGGGATTCTGAGCACTCTGACACTCAAGAAGAACCCTTCCAGGCCTACGAGGACTCTGATGCTGAGGAATCTATTCCCTCTGCCTCCCCTCCAGAGGATTTCTCATTTGGGGAAGTTCTGCATTCCATGAGGGAACATTTTCAATGGCAGGATCAGGATTTCTCTGACTCCAGGAAAAGGCTACGTACTTTCCTCAAGCTCCTCCAGCACAGACCTCTGGCTATCCCTCCAGTTATGGATGTTTTGGATGATGTTTTCTCTGACTCCAATGCCAACCCTGACTCTCTTCCTCCTGCTCCTGTCAAGCCGGACAGATATTATAGGGTCCCTGACACTCACAAGCACCTTTTTAAGGCCCACTCTGTGGATCTAGAAACTATTTCACAGGGCCCCAAGGGAGTGACTTCCTCCTCTGCCAAAAACCCACTGCAAGCTGAAAGAGAAGCAAGGTCCCTGGAGAGATGGGGTAAAAAAGTATATACCTCTACTACCCTAGCCATGAGGTCTCTTAACTTCCTTTTTCACATGTTTCAGTACCAAGATTTTCTCCTGGATGATTTACAGAAAAAGGTAGCCTCTTCTGAGCCTATTGATAAAAAGGCACTGCAGGATCATATACAATAACACTCAGCAGGTTAATAACCATTTTCTGCAGTGTGGTTATGATGCACTGGAAGCTTCATGTAGGGCAGCTATGACTGGGGCTGTAATACGTAGACATGCTTGGTTGAAGGATCAATCTTTGCCTGACCATGTTAAAGTAAAGTTACTGGATGCACCTTTGGAGAAACAAAAGCTTTTTGGTGCTACTGCACAAGATGTATTGAAATCCATAGAGGAAAAAGCAAAGTCAGTACAGACAGTCAAGGATTTCCTTCAGGTTCAGCCACCCAGATTCAGCAGAAACTAGCCCTCAAAGAATTGGTCCTTCCCCGGCTTTACAAGTTTCAAAGGGGAAAAAGCAGACGAGCCAGGGGTAGAGGACAATACCGAGGATCTTACAGGGGCCGCCAATGGCAACCTCCAAATCAAAGAGGTGGCCCAGACAGTTCAGCTGCACCACAGGGACAATCACAATTACTTCACTTTCGTGCCACCTACAAAGGTTCAAAGAGAAGCACCTTTGGGCGGAAAATTAGCCTTATTTTCACAAAACTGGCATATCTTAACCAAAGACAGTTGGATTCTGGATTTGATAGACAAAGGCTACATATTCCACTTCCACACATTACCAATAAGACAAGGCATGCCAAACCTGCCACATCATCAAAGGGCAGAGGCACTCTCTCAAGTTTCCAAGCTATTAAGTATAAGAGCAATAGAAAGGGTTCCTCCTCACGAGCAAGGCCAGGGATTTTATTCAAGACTGTTCCTTGTTCCAAGAAAAGAAAACAAATGGAGACCCATACTGGACTTGTCAAATCTAAACACTTTCCTCATTGTGCCAAAGTTCAAAATGCTGATGTTGCAGCAGCTTCTTCCCATGCTGGGCAAGGGGTCTTGGCTGGTCACTCTGGACCTCAAGGAGGCATACCTGCATGTCCCAATCAAACAAAGCTGCAGAAGATACCTCAGATTTCTTGCAGGAACAGAGCATTATCAATTCTCAGCATTGCCGTTTGGCTTGTCTACTGCGCCCAGAGTGTTCACGAAATGCCTGGCATCAGTAGTGGCACACTGCAGACAGCAGGGGATTCAAATATAACCCTACTTGGACGACTGCCTCATACAAGCAGACAACAAACAAACCTTAAAAGGGAATTTGGACTATGTCATGCATCTACTGCAGGCTTTGGGATACAGTCAACATTCAGAAGTCAAAATTACTACCATCCCAACAGATTACATTCCTAGGAGCCAAACTGGACACGGAAACACAAATGGCCTACCTCACAGAGGAAAAACAGCAGCATTTACCAGAATACTTCAAAGGCCTAGCAAAGCTTTCCCAGCTGACTGCAAGGAAAGTCCTGCAGGCCCTGGGTTTCATGGCATCTTGCATTCTTCTGATACCTTTGGCAAGACTTCATATGAGAAAGCTGCAATGGTATTTAAAAAACTTATGGTCTCAACACAGCAACAGCCTAGAGGACATAATCCCACTTATTCCACGCCTGCAGAAGGAATTTCTATGGTGGGCTCAAGCCAGTCAACTAAACAAAGGCATGTCTTTCAACAGACCTCAAGCAGGCCAAATGATCACAACAGACGCCTCAGACCATGGATGGAGGGGGGGGCGCACATGGAGGGCAGATGTATTCAAGGCCTATGGACGCCAAAGGAAAGACATCTGCACATAAACCAAAAGGAGATGTTGGCAGTGATACATGCCATCGAGACTTTCGAAAAATCACTACAGGAAGGGCATTTGCTAATAAGGACAGACAACACCACTGTCATGTGGTACATAAACAAGCAGGGAGGCACTCATTCTTATCCCCTCTGCAGACTAACAATGCTTCTCTGGGAAAAATCCCTGAGCCTGAAGATACACTTACAATCCCAGTTTGTATCAGGCAAGGACAATGTACTGTCGGACAATCTGAGCAGAAATTTCATGGATCCACACGAATGGATGTTGCACCCTCACATTTTCTCTCAACTGACAAGGACATGGGGAATACCGGACGTAGATCTTTTTGCTTCCCACCTAAATCATCACCTGGAAAAGTTCTGCACAAGGACTCACCACCCTCTAGCTTGGAAAACGGATGCTCTCTCCTTCAGCTGGAATTCTCTAAAAATGTATGCATTCCCTCCTCTGCCTCTGCTGACCAAGGTGATACTGAAAATAAAAGCAGAACAACCAACAGGTATCTTGATAGCTCCAGACTGGCCAAGGCAACACTGGTACCCACTGCTATTGACCATAACTCGGACCAAACCATGGCCTCTGACCCTATGGCCCCTGCTCCTAACGCAACACAATTACAGGACTGTACATCAAGACCTGAAAACATTGCATCTGACAGCCTGGAGACTTCCATGACTTCAACACCTACCTCTCTTTCCAAATCTGTTCAAGAGATGTTGCTGGAAGCACGCAGACCTTCCACCAGAAAAACCTATTCAGCCAAGTGGAAAAGATTCAGCATCTGGAATGCCAAAAAGGGTCAGGACACAGAACTACTGAGTATTCCTCAGATATTGGAATACTTGGCAGAACTGTTTCATACTGGACTCTCATACTCCTCAATAAAGATTCATGCCTCAGCAATCTCAGCAAAATACAACTGTGACCCTCCAGTGTTTTCGCATCCTCTGCTAAGACAGTTTTTAAGAGGGATAAAGAATATCAAACCTCCCAGAAAACAGCCAGTACCTGCATGGGACCTCAACTACGTGCTGGAAAAACTAACTCTTCCTCCCTTTGAGCCAGCAGCATCCTCAGAAATGCAATTTCTTTCATGGAAGACGGCCTTCTTATTGGCAGTCACTTCTGCAAGAAGAGTTTCGGAGATACAGGCACTCATGGCAGTGCCCCCCTTCCTCATTTTTCATCAAGACAGTGTCTCCCTAAGAACCAATCCTACATTCATGCCAAAAGTTATTTCCAGGGTGTCTCTAAATCAAGCTATTCATCTGCCTACATTCTTCCCCAATCCTCAAAATAGGGGGGAAAAACTACTGCATACTTTGGACATACACAGACAGCTACGCTACTACTTGGACAGAACTAAGGCCACCAGAAGTCTGACCAGCTGTTTGTAGCTTATGCTGCTGGAGTACAAGGAAAGGCAATCTCCAAGCAAACAATTTCAAAATGGATTGGGCACTGCATCAGATTTTGCTATTCTTTCATGGAAAAGGTGTGCCCGCCAATATTAGGCCACACTCCACCAGAGCTATAGCCACTTCCACAGCTTTCCTAAGAGGAGTGGCAACAAAGGACATTTTAGAGGCTGCTACATGGAGCTCCGTGCATACATTTACCAAGCACTACCACCTGCCATTATACTCCAGATCCCAAGCAGGCTTTGCTTCGGCAGTCCTGCAGGGGATTATAGCTACACCATCCACCATAGTTCCATCCACCCCCAGCTTGGCTATGGTATTCAACCCATATGTTATGACTGCAGTTGCATTCTTGAAGGACATAGTACAGTTTTGTACCTACCATAAATGTAGATGTCCGATAGATACGCAACTGCAGTCGGATTTTCCCACCCTCCTACCCCTCTGTATCCTTCTTTTTGGGTCCCTACCCCTCTTCCCTTCAGCTGGGGGTATCTCCTATGGTGTATCTGTTTATTACTGTTGTGCATGCTTGGGATTATTTTTTATCCATTTACAAAATTTAGCCTTCCTAAGTGGGCACCTGACATCTGGGGCAAGAAACACTGAAGAAGATGGCGTCGGCCGATGCCTTTATACTCCAGCCGTTGTGACGTCGGAGAGGAGGCGACACCAGCCGACGCCGAATCCAGACTTTGGAATTCGGCCGACCGAGGGCTGCCTGAGGCAGGACAACCCATATGTTATGACTGCAGTTGCATATCTATCGGACATCTACATTTATGGTAGGTACAAAAATGTACTTTCCTACATGCTTTGGGGAGTCTTGATGTATTGTTTTGCAAATTTTAGCTGGGCCTGGATGTTTTTGTGTAAGAAAAGGCTTCCTTCTTGCAACTCTAGCCCACAGTCCAGACATATGGAGAATATGGGAGATTGTTGTCAAATGTAGTACACAAACCAGTACTTGCTAGAAATTCCTGTAGCTCCTTCAGTGTTGCTGTAGGTCTCTTGGCAGCCTCCCTGACCAGTTTTAGTCTCGTCTTTTCATCAATTCTGGAGGGACACCCAGTTCTTTGCAACGTCACTATTGTCCCATAGTTTTTCCACTTTTTGATTACTGCCTTCACTGTGTTCCATGGTATATCCAATGCTGTGGAATTTATTTTTGTACCCTTCTGACTGAATGAGATCCCTTTAATGTTTTGTAAGCTGTCTGCGAAACATGGCTTTTGCTGTAGCAGGCAACTGAGTAAATGTCAGGAAAATCTTACTAGGACAGCTGAACTTTATTTGGGGTTAATCAGAGTCTCTCTAATTGATGACAGATGTGTACCCAAGAAGACTGAATGCTGTAGTTAAATCAAAAGGTGCTTCAACAAAGTATTAGTTTAAGGGTGTGCACGTGTATGCAACTAACTTATTGTACATTTTTATTTATATTTTTTCCCTAATAGATTTGTTTTTCAGTTGAATTGTGCAGATTATAGGTCACATTAATGGTGGGAAAATTTTTGAAATGATTTATTGTGGTCTCATTTTTTTATATCACAAAAACCTGGCATTTTAACAGGGGGGTGGGTGCACTTTTTATATGCACTGCAAGTAACTTGCTGTAACTAACTAACTGACATTTAACAAGAAAATAAATTCATGCTACATTTTTAGATGGTCTGCCCAGTTCTGACAGTTTTATGACTACTAGTTGGGGACACATGGGCTAAATTGTAGTTCTGCGGCTCTGACTTAATTTTAATATGTTTCAGGTACGACTGCTGGGAGTAGTTTCAAAAGGACAACCAACCTTGGTTGTTATGGAATTAATGACTCACGGTGACCTGAAAAGTTATCTGCGTTCTTTGCGACCAGATGCTGAGGTACATTTCTGGAATTGTAATAAGTGGTTTTAATATGAACACATTTAGTCTGGTTAGTTTTTTTATCGTATTCATTCCTCTCACCTTTTATTGTACCAGAATAACCCAGGACGGCCTCCTCCTAGTCTTCAGGAGATGATTCAGATGGCATCTGAAATAGCAGATGGTATGGCATACTTAAATGCAAAGAAGTTCGTTCACAGAGATCTTGCAGCTCGTAACTGCATGGTTGCTGAGGATTTGACAGTGAAGATTGGAGGTATGATATTGTTGCTGAATTGCTGTAAATATATTACAGGACAACCTACTTTAAGTCTACGGTAGCAGTCTGGTGGGGCAAGATCATTTGAGCAGTTTTAGGACTTTCAGAATTGTATTATAGTTGAAAAGCAAATCACGTGTTTTTTATGGTTGCCCATTACAGATTCCCAGATGCTGTCCTTAGGCAGGAGGCAAATTCATATGCTGCTAATCTCAGATTAGGTAGAGTTGCAAAGAAGTTACTAGTGTGTTGCTACTTTAAGTTGAAGATGCATGTAAATTGTCTTCTTTCAGTGTGTTTCAGGGTAGCTGAAGCTTTAATTCATTTAGAGCTAGCATACTTGCTGTTAGAGCTTGTTCAAGTGACACAGCAATGTAACTAGCCATCTAGAATGTCCTCTGCCTGATTCGGATGTCCACAAAAGTCTTACCCAGTGCCTTCCTTTGCATATTAAGTAAGGTGACTCCAGTGTGGCCTTGAAACATAGATGGGGCAAATGGATTGGTGTCCTAACATTCACTTTCGGAATTGTACCACCTGTGGTGGTTATTGGCAAGGCACACATGGCCTCTGGTCATATAGCTTTGTTTTTCCTACGATTCCTAAATGCTGTGAAGTAAAGCCTGTAGAAACTATGGTTCTTCCACAAAGTATATTAATTTAATCGCTATTGTAATTTACTGCTTCAATTCTAAATATCCAAGTTTGGTATGCTCAAGAATTTAGTCTTTTAGGGAAGATGTTCTTCATGTTTCACTGTTGCAGTCATCACCCCACTGTGGGTTATACCTTCTGCGGTAGCCCTCGGCTGGCCCGAATACCAGAGTCAGTGTTTTTCTGCATTGGTTGCAGTCGCCTGTAGTCTGACGTCAGGGCATCAGTGCTATAATGCAAGGCAGCCAACAGTCTTTCTTGCCATGGAGCCCGTAGCAGAAGCAGTTCGCAAGAGTGCCAGTTGGTCGCTGTTAGAGTTTGAATTTCAGCTAAAAATGTCTAAAGCTAAGTAGCCCGTTGGGGACCCTTTTTTCTTGCACTAACCGATATCTGAAAAAGTTAATTGTCTCGCCTGTGGAAAGCAGATCCCAAACAGAGACTTCCATTCTTGCTTCGTCACTTGTTTAGGCCCAGACCATGACATCCCCCGTTGCTGGTTCTGTGTCCTCTCTAAGGCGAGAACCGTTCGCCGTAGAGCTCGTTTTGTAGATAGGTATTTTCATGTTCTGCATTCCGAAATGGCTTCTGTCAGCCATCAATACGTGGACATTCCGAAAAAATGCAGAGATAAAGATAGAGACATATCACACAAGGCTAAGCCTTCCAATGACTCTACCACTAAGCAGGTCGTCAGTTCTCCGGAATTCAGTAAGGCACTTTCACAGCCCCTGATGCCAGATTCGATATATATGCAGGCCTCTACCGAAACCGTTTCGGAGTCCAGTATGCCAAAGAAATAATGTTCTTCATCTCACATTGCTGCAGTCCTTACTTATGGGTAGTCCGCGGTCCTCGGTCGGCCCGAATACCAAAGTATTAGGCTGACGTCTGTCATGGGCGCCTAGAACTGACATCAGAGCGTCAGGGTATAAAGGCGCATGACCAACGTCATATCCTCAGTCTTTTTTGCCGCATGGTCCGATGCAGAAGCAGCGTTGCAAGTGCCGTTCGGCGTTCTGAAATTTTTCGGTTTCGGAGTTTCAGACCGATACCAAGTTGGGCTAAGTACCCCGTTGGGGAATATTTTTGTTTTTTCTTGCCTCAGTTACCGGATGTCAGAAAAAGTGAATAATTGTATTTCTTGTGGGAAACAGATACCGCATAGGGATTACCACTCGCTTTGTATTCCTTGTTTGGGACCGGAGCACGACGTAGTCGGGTGTCGGTTTTGTGCTAGGTTTAATAAGCGCACTATAAAACGGAGGTTAGATTGCGCTAGGTTAGTCTTTGGCAAGAGGTGTAATTATAACACGCCGTCGGATGTTCCGACGCCGGCTTCTACTAAGAAGCGCAAAGACAAATCTTTAAAGCCTAGGCAGGATGATTCGTCTGTTACGGACGCTGGATCTTCAGAGGCTACAGCTGAACGGCTGGATCCGGCTGAAGTTTCTGTTGAGTCCCAGGGGGAAACTTTGATTTTACAAGATGTGGCCTCTCAGGAGGCAGGTCAGGCTGAAGGGGCCTCTCAGGTTTCTATTCTCCCTTCTATGCCTAAGGTGGTTAGGCCTTCTGTTACTGTTCCTAAGGCTCCTTCTAAGGGCAGGTCTGTTTTGCCTTCCTCTGGTGTCAGTTCTTGTTCTTCAGGGTCTGTGCCTAAAAAGCATATGCTTAAAATGGCAGAGGATTTGATTTCTTTAATTAGAGGTTCTATGCCCCCTCCTGATAAGAGGCCCAGGATGGAGCCAGAGTTGGAAAGTTTGGAGCAGGCCTCAGATGATTCTGAGTCTTCTGCTGAAGACATCCAAGATTTCCCTCCTTATTCTGATTCTGATGCAGAGGATTCCACCCCTTCTGCTTCTCCTCCAGAGGATTTTTCATTTTCAGAAACTCTGCATTCCATGAGGGAGCATTTTAAGTGGGAAGGACAGGATTACTCTGATTCACGGAAGAGACTCAGGGAGTTTTTGTTTTTGCCACAGCATAGACCCTTAGCTATACCTCCGGTTTTGGATGTTGTTTCGGATGTTTTCTCGGAGGCTTCCCTTAATCCGGATTCTGTGCCTCCTGCTCCAGTTAAACCTGACAGGTATTATAGGGTGCCTGAGGCTCATAAATATCTGTATAAGAGTCCTAGGGCGGACCCAGAAACTATTAGTCAGGGACCTAAGGGTGTTAGAGCCTCTGTTGTTAAGAATCCGGTTCCTCTGGATAAGGAAGCTAGAGCTTTGGAAAGATGGGGTAAGAAGGTGTATACCTCTTCTACTTTAGCGATGAGAGCTTTGAACTGCCAGTTTCATATGTTGAAGTATCAGAATTTCCTCCTTTCTCAGCTAAGATCTAAAGTGGATGCTTTAGCAGAGGGCATAGAGTGTAAAGAATTGCAGGATTTAGTGCATGTTTCTGAACAGGTGGGAAAGCACTCTTTGCAATGTGGTTTTGATGCTTTACAGGCTTCTTCTAGGGTGGCTGCAACTGGTTCAGTTATTCGTAGGCACGCCTGGCTTAAGGATCAGAATTTGTCTGAGCACGTTAAGTCTAGAATTCTGGATGCCCCTTTACAGTCTGAAGTTTTGTTTGGTCCTCCTGTGGAGTCAGTCTTAAAGAAAATGGAAGACAAGGCTAAGTCTATGCAGACTGTTAAAGATTTTTTGCAGGTACAACCTCCAAAGTTTAGTAGAAATTGGCCTACTAAGGGGTGGACGTGCCCTTCTTCTGATTCTCAGTCTAGGGGTAGATCTAGGCATGGTAGGGGCAGAGCTCAGAGTACCTTCAGGCCGAGACAATGGAGTTCGCCTGCTCAATCTACTGGTGAAGGCAGGGGCCAGTCCTTTCGCAAACAGGCCCAATGACCTGCATTTTCAGCTGCCAGATTCTTCCTGCCTGGCAGCTCCTTTGGGAGGAAAGTTGGCTCTTTTCAAACAAAATTGGCATTTAGTTACCCAGGACAAATGGGTATTGGACATTATAAACCGAGGTTACAAGTTTTATTTCCATACCATGCCTCCTTTCAAGGGCATGCCAGACATCCCTCCCCGGCAAAGGATAGAGGCTCGCAAACAAATTTCTTTACTTCTTCAAATGGGAGCTATACAGCCAGTTCCTCTGTCAGAAGTGGGCCTAGGATTTTATTCTCGCCTGTTTCTAGTTCCAAAGAAAGGGAACACGTGGAGACCAATTTTGGATTTATCTATCCTCAACACTTATCTGGACATTCCAAAGTTCAAGATGCTGACTTTACAACAGCTTATACCTCTGTTGGGAAAAGATCACTGGATGGTTACTCTGGATCTCAAAGAGGCTTACCTTCATGTTCCTGTCAGGCCCAGTTGCAGGAGGTACCTGCGTTTTCGGACTGGAAATTTACATTATCAGTTCTCTGCATTGCCCTTTGGCTTATCTACTGCGCCCAGAGTGTTCACAAAGGTTCTGGCTCCAGTGATAGCCTTTTTCAGACTAAGAGGAATACAGATTTATCCTTATTTGGACGATTGCCTGATTATTGCACAGGAAAAGGACGAACTTCTTCAACATCTACAGTATGTGATGGCAGTGTTAAGATGCCTAGGGTATTCTGTGAATGAAACAAAGTCCAGTCTAGTACCCTCTCAGGACATGTGCTTTCTGGGTATGAGACTGAATACAGCTTCCCAGATGGCCTTTTTGACCCCGGACAAACAAAGAAGCCTTTCTCTTTATTTTCATCAAATGTCTCTACGGTCCAGGCTGACTGCAAGGACAGTCCTTCAAGCCTTGGGGTTCATGGCATCTTGTATTCTGGTGCTTCCCAATGCCAAATTGCATATGAGGAAGCTTCAATGGTATCTCAGAAATGTATGGACACAGCACTGCCAAGATCTAGACACTGTCATTCAGATAATACCTTGCATTCAGAAGGAGTTTTTGTGGTGGGCTCAGGAATGTCACCTAAACAAGGGACTCTCTGTGACCCGCCAGAGGCGAGTCAGATTCTAACGACAGATGCCTCGGACAAGGCTTGGGGAGCACACCTCAATGGAAAATGGGTGCAAGACACGTGGCCTGTCAAACTCCAACATTTGCATATCAACTTGAAGGAAATGTTAGCAGTCCAGTTTGCATTGATGGCTTTCAAAGACTTACTTCACCCAGGGCAGGTGTTGATTCAAACAGACAACACTACTGTCATGTGGTACATCAACAAGCAAGGGGGAACCCATTCTTACCCTCTTTGCAGACAAGCGATGATTTTGTGGGAAACTGCTCTCAATCTACACCTCAATCTTCAAGCAAGGTTTCTACCAGGAGCACAGAACTCCTTAGCAGATGTGTTGAGCAGACAAATAGTGGATCCTCACGAGTGGAAATTGGATCCTCATGTATTTCAAAATTGACAGTGTTATGGGGAACTCCAGACATAGATCTGTTCGCTTCTCCACTAAATTACCAGTTGCCAAAGTTTTGCACAAAAATGTTTCATCACACAGCTTGGAAGGTGGACGCTCTATCATTCAGTTGGAACAATCTGCATGTATATGCCTTTCCACCTTTGCCTCTTCTTCCCAAGGTACTTTTGAAGGCCAGACAAGACAAGCCAACCATGATTTTGATAGCACCGGATTGGCCTCGACAACACTGGTACCCACTACTGAGGAGTCTAGTACGAGAACCTCCATGGCCTCTGCCTTTGATTCCGCACCTTTTGTCACAGGAGGACAATCACTTCCTCAATGTCAAGATTCAGTCTCTGCATCTAACAGCCTGGCATATTCTGTTTTAGACTCTGGAGGGTCTCAGCTTCCACAACAAGTTTTGACTGTTATTTTGGAGGCCAGGAGGCCTGGTACCAGGAAAGTTTACGCTGATAAATGGAGGAGATTTTTTATTTGGAGCAAAGGAAAGGACTTTGATGTCTCCAAACCTGATTTAAGTGTTGCTCTTCAATATCTTACTGAGTTATTGGACAAGGGTTTGTCTTTCTCCTCGATAAAGGTCCATGCTGCAGCCATTTCTGCTCACTATGATTGTGACCCTCCTTTATTCTCTCACCCTTTGTTTAAGCAATTTCTTAGAGGGGCAAAGAATATAAGACCCCCACGTAGAGCTCCTACTCCTGCTTGGGATCTCAATTTTGTGTTGAAAAGCTTACTCTACAACCTTTTGAGCCTGCAGCTCGCCAAGTTAAAGTATTTGTCATGGAAAACTGCTTTTTTGTTGGCCATTACCTCTGCAAGAAGGGTTTCTGAATTACAGGCCCTCATGGCAGTGGAGCCTTTCCTGATTTTTCATAAGGATAGGGTATCTTTAGTACTAATCCTTCCTTTATGCCTAAAGTGGTTTCTAGTGTGGCCTTAAACCAAACTATTCATTTGCCTACTTTTTATGCAAACCCCCAAAATAAAGGAGAGAAAATTTTGCATACTTTGGATATTCACAGGCAGTTGCGTTATTATTTGAGCAGAACCAAGGAGTTCAGACAGTCTCAGCAGTTGTTTGTCTCTTTTGCCTTGGGTTCACAGGGTAAACCTGTTTCAAAACAAACTATTTCTAAATGGATTGGGTTTTGTATTTCTTTCTGTTATTCCCATCATGGTAAGGAGATTCCGCTGGAATCAGGCCTCATTCCACTAGGGCTACTGCTACTTCCACGGCCTTTCTAAGGGGGGTAGCTACAAAAGACATTTTGGAGGCAGCTACTTGGAGTTCAGTGCATACTTTTTCTAAACATTACCACCTTCCTCTCTATTCTAAGTCTAGGGCTGGATTTGCCACTGCAATTTTACAGGGCATTTTAGCAGCCCCTAATGCTTTATGATTTTTACCAACCTCCCTTTCCCATTGCTTTGGGATTCTACCCATAAGTAAGGACTGCAGCAATGTGAGATGAAGAACATAGTACAGTTTTGTACCTACCATAAATGTAGATGTTCGAAGATCCACATTGCTGCAGTCCAATTTACCCTCCCTCCTTCCCCACTGTAGTTTAACAGGGTGCTATGCTTTAGGTGATGGTTGTTGTTGGGCATGTTTTTGGGAGGTTTTCTGTTTTTGACTGTGGCCTTTCTTGTTTGGCCTTCTGACATCTGGGGCAAGAAAAGACTGAGGATATGACGTTGGTCATGCGCCTTTATACCCTGACGCTCTGATGTCAGTTCTAGGCACCCATGACCGACGTCAGCCTAATACTTTGGTATTCGGGCCGACCGAGGACCGCGGACTACCCATAAGTAAGGACTGCAGCAATGTGGATCTTCGAACATCTACATTTATGGTAGGTACAAAACTGTACTTTCTCCATCTTCCAAGCCTTTGGCTGTCTCTGCTTTGGTTAGGTGCAGAGCTGAGATGCAGGCACCGGCTTCCGAGGAGGCCTTTCACATTACCGAATCTAGACAAAAACTGATGTCTTCTCATCCGACTACCGTTTTTCTCAGACCGACTGATACTCTTAGGCCTAGAAACCAGGCCACTCCTAGAAAATCAGCTTCTAGCCACCATCTTGCCCCTGGTCCACCACCCCAAGCAGAAATGCTTAAAATGGCGGAGGATCTCATCTCCCTTATCTCAGGGGTAGTTAGGCCACAACTTCTAAAAGGAAAAGACACCCTTCTCCAGAAATTGACAGAACAGGATTGAGGAATCTGACTGTTCAGATTTTGAAGAACAACTTCCTCTGATTGCTTATGAGGATTCAGATGCAGAGGGAATCCATCCCTTCTGCCTCACCTGCAGAAGACCTTTCCTTTGGGGCAACCCTTCACACTCTCAGGGAACATTCCCAATGGGAATCTCAGGATTTCCTCCAGTCTAAGAAAAGACTTGGAGAGTTTCTGGACCTGACCCAGCATAGACCCCTGGCCGTTCCCCCTATTTTAGAAGTGGTGGATGATGTTTTGTATGAATCCAGCTTAGCCCCTGACACTTTCCCACCTGCTCTCAGTAAACCTGACAGGGATTAGAGTACTGGATTCTCACAAATACCTGTACAGAAATCCTGCTGCAGACCCAGAGGTCATTACACAGGGCCCTAATGGAGCTAAGACTAGTTCTGCCAAGCATCCTATTCCTTCTGACAAGGATTCCAGAGCTCTGGATAGGTGGGATAAAAAAGTATACACCATGCAACCTTAGCTATCCGAGCACTCAACTGTCAGTTCCATATGTTAAAATATCAACAACACACTTTGGAACTATTAAAACAAAAGATTTCAGCCTTTCCTGACTGTACCAATTCAAAAGAGTTAGCAGATTTACTGTACTCTACTTGTCAAGTGGCCAAACACTCCTTACACTGTGGATATGACACCCTAGAGCCCATAGCAGGGCAGCAGTGTCAGGATCTGTCATTAGGAGGCATTCATGGTTGAAGGAACAACCTCTTCCTGATCATGTTATGTCTAAACTAATTGATGCACCCCTGGACAAGGACCACTTGTTCGGAGTAAAAGCAGAAGAGGTGCTTAAAAAGTTGGAAGACAAAGTAAAATCTATGCGAACAGTAAAAGATTTCTTTCAGGTTCAACCTCCCAGGTTCAGTAGGAACTTTCCCCTCCAAGCACTGGTCCTTCCTTGCACCTAGCAGACAGGGCCAAGGTAAGCCCCACAGGGACAGACCATCCAGACAGAATCAAGTAGAGCTGAGCTTTTTAGATATAGAATACGCTGGTTAGATCAGCAGTACAGTTCAGGGAAGGCTGTTTTAAGGGAAAATTTGAAGAGTGGACTTTAGGTAGCCCAAATAGTTTAACCTTGATTAACCGCCGCTGCTCTTGTGTGCTCCTGTAGCAACTCCGCGCCAAAGCGTGCTTTATAGCAGGGGGCTGGGGAAAAAAAAGGATGCACGCACTCGAGGCCCTTCTCAGTATGGAGAACATCGATGTCTGTGCTGTAACTGAAACCTGGTTCAAGGCTCCCGAGAGCACCCCGGCACTATCAGGCTTTACCTCATATCATGCGTTCCGGCCCCAAAATCCGGACAACACCAAGAAAGGAGGGGGGTGTCTATATTCATCAAGAACACCCACACCTCAAGGTTGGTGGCAACGCACGATGCATCGGAGACCATCCAGGTGCAATTAACCATAGGCAAGCCTGCTCTGCAATTTGTAGCATGTTACAGGCCACCCTCTCAATCTCGGGAACCTCACATGGCTTTCCTGAAAACATTGGAGGGGATAAATACATCTCCAAACACCATCATACTAGGTGATTTCAACTACCCGAATATAGACTGGGATCACTACTCAAGCCCCAACACTCTAGCCCAAAGGTTACTAGAGTTCATAAACTCAAATGCCATGGAACAGCTAGTCACCATTCCCACAAGAGGAGATAACATACTAGATCTCGTCATCACGAACATGGGGTCACAATGTTCAACACCGGAAGTATACCCTTCACTGGTGAGATCAGACCATAAACTAATCTCACTGGAAGTCCACATCCCGCCCCCACCTGAGATAAAAAAGACCATAGTGAAGAATTTCTCAAAAGCCGACTTCACACTTCTAAAAGCTAGGGTGGTCTCCTTTAAGGTCCCCGAGACTGCGGAAAACATTACTCTAGCCGCTGAATCACTTACAAATGCCTTCTACCAGCACCTACAGGACTGCATGGATCAGGCAATCCCAAACAAAACAAAGACCCTCTGTACCAAAGGCAAGTGTCCAGTTTGGTGGACCCCAGCCATAAACAAGCTCTACAACAAAAGGAGGAAGCTACTACAAGATAGAGCAAAATCCTTAAAAGGGAAAACCTTGATCATTATAAGTAAAAAATTAAGATCTCTCATAACATCATCCAAGGCAAATTTTGAGAGAAAAGTCGCTAAGGACTCAAAGGACAATCATAAAGCCTTCTTTAGCTATGTTAGAAACCTGGGAGGAAACTCCCAGATATGCTCAGAATTAGTTCAAAATGATGTAAAAATTACTGAACCTACAGACATTGCCAACATACTAGCTGACAGGTTCAGTGCAAACTCCCCCCCCCCCCCAAAAGGTGAGATATCTATACCAGAGAATTATAGCCCCCCAAACATCTCTAACGCTCAGGTGAGAACTGCTCTCTCAAAGGCAAAAAACACAGCATCTATGGGACCAGATGGTGTCCCCGGATGTGTGCTCCACCAACTCAATGAGGAATTAAATCCGCAGTTAGGGCAGCTGTTTAATCTTAGCCTCACCTAAGGATACGTGCCTAAGGAGTGGCGTACGGCAACTGTGGTCCCACTTCACAAAGGAGGTGCCTCCACCGACCCGGGAAATTACCGTCCCATCAGCTTGACAAGCTTGATCTGCAAAGCTATGGAGAGGATCATAATGGAACTCATAAATAGACATAGGAGACTTGCAGACTTTGGAACCGACCCAGTTTGGCTTTGTCAAGGGCAGATCATGCCTTTTAAACCTGGTGGACTTTTTCGAAACAGTCACCAAGGCCATTGATGAGGGAAAGGCAGTCCACACAGCCTACCTCGACCTGGCAAAAGCTTTCGACACAATACCCCACTCAGGTATCATTGAAAAACTCATCAGCTTAAATGTAAACCCATACGTCACAAGATGGGTTGCAAATTGGCTAAGTGACAGAACCCACAGGGTCAGAGTTGCTGGCGCCATGTCAGACTCAAAGCCTGTCACAAGTGGTGTCCCACAGGGCTCAGTCCTGGGCCCTCTCCTGTTCGGCATCTACTTTTCAGAAGTACAAGCAAACACAGGAGGATTATGGCTGACAAAATTTGCAGATGACTGCAAACTGGGCGCCATAGTTGAGAACACATCTGACACAGATATCCTTCAAAAGGGTCTTATAGAAATGGAAAACTGGTGCCAGAACCATGGCCTAAAGTTAACCGCCAAAAAATGCATAGTCATACCCTTCGGGAAAAACAAGGTTACCCCTAGCTACCATATAGGCGGCAACCCACTAAACACAGAAGAGGTTATCAGGGATCTGGGTACCCAGGTTGACAGTAACCTTTCATTTGATACTCACATTGCCAAAGTAGTTAGGAAGACCTTCTACATTGCCCACCTGATCATGAAGGGATTCACATCTAGGTCAAGGAAAGTCATCGTCCCCCTGTACTCATCACTCATCAGGCCAATGATTGAGTGCAATGCCCCATTCGGAATGTATCTGACACGACACCTGCAGCAACTGGAAAGGCCCCAAAAGTTCCTCACCAAAAGGATAAAGGGTCTCAAAAATATGTCCTATGCTGCCCGACTGAAGGATCTTCAGCTCTACTCAGTCGCTTACCGTCTGCTCAGAGGTGACCTGTGCCTGACATACAAGGCCATGTCCAACCCAGAATTAATGAACATGCTTCACCTCAAAAAATCTAGATCCCTCAGAACTACAAGGGCAGGAGACTTAAACCTTGACACGGTTATTAATAGGACGTGCTGGAGGGACAGATTCATCACCCAGAGACTCCCTATGCTGTGGAACAAAATCCCGGTACATGTGAGGCAGAGCACCTCGCTGGCTTTGTTCAAGAGAAATCTTGACCAATGGATGGGAGATCGCAGATATACCCCAGGGATTATCTCAGTGTCACTGCTTGACAGAGGCACAGCAAAATAATGGGCATAGTATCCTCCAAACTAAAGGGGTGGCGAAAGCCACAAAACTCTGGCTAGGCTTATAAATGCCCTTGGGCAGATAGCCTAGTATGAACCTATGAACCTAATCCAGGCCCCTGTCCCAGGGCTAGCAGAGAAGCCAACAGTGGACCACTTGCGCTCCAAAGATGGGGAGTTCTAAGCCACCTTCTATGGCAAAAACTCCCAATGAGTCCCTCTCCCCCCTCTGCCCTCCCTTCACTCACCAAAAGATAGGAGGAAGGCTCTCCCTCTGCAAAGAAAATTGGCTTCCTATAACAAAGGACTGATGGGTCTTAAAATTCATTTTCAGTGAACTCCCAGTTCCAAAAGGTTACCCAGACTTGCCTCCAAATCAGTGGGCAGAGGCATTGAAACAGGTCCAAACTGTCATATCCCGGGGGCAGTAGAACCTGTCCCCTCAGATCAAACAAGCAAAGGCTTTTATTCCAGACTATTCCTCGTTCCCAGAAAAGAGGGCACATGGCACCCCATCCTGGATCTATCCATTCTGAACACCTCCCTGGTGGTCCCCAGATTCAAAATGCTAACTTTGCAGCAGCTGCTGCCTATGCTTACAAAAATGCCTGGCTAGTGACCCTATACCAAAAAGATGCCTACCTCCACATCCCCATAAGGAAATCCTCCAGGAAATTCCTGCACTTCAGAGCCGGCTCACAACAATTTCAGTTCTCTGCGCTACCCTTTTTGCTTATCTGCTGCACCCAGAGTATTCACCAAATGCTTATCCCTGGCCATAGCATTTTGCAGACCGAGAAATATACAGATTTACCCTTATCTGGACGGCTGCCTCATTCAGGCAGAGTGCAAAGAAAAGCTGCTACAGTACCTTCTCTTTGTCAAAACCCTCCTAACTTCCCTAGGGTTCACCATCAATGAGAAGAAATCAAAGCAAACACCCTCCAGGAAGATAATTTTCTTGGGAGCACTGCTGGACACAGCATCCCAAATGGCCTTCTTATCTCCAGAAAAGCAGAGCTTCCTGCCTCTCTACTTTACCCAGCTGGCTTCCAGAAGTCACCTCACTGCGAGGAAGTTCTTGCAAGCCTTGGAGTACATGGCATCTTGCATTCTTCAAATTCCCCTGGCCAGGCTTCACATGCGGGAACGTCATTGGTGTCAGCACTCAGCCTCTAGAGACCTCTATCCCTCTGATCCCATGTATAAGGGCCGAGTTTCCATGCCCACCAGAGAAACTTGGCCCTTATACACGGGATCAGAGGGAGAGAGGTCTCTTCAGTGGTATCTAAAGAACCTTTGGTGTCAGCACTGTCAGCCTCTAGAGACCTCTCTCCCTCTGATCCCGTGTACAAGGGCCATGTTTCTCTGGTGGATTGGGACCTGTGCCAAGAATAAGGGTCTTCCCTTCATCCTCCACCTTACCGGCCAGACCATCACCACCGACGCCTCAGACATTGCTTGGGGCACTCACCTAGCAGGCAGGTGCACCCAAGGTCTTTGGGATGCCCAGCACCTTTCCTTACACATCAGTCAGAAAGAAATGATGGCAGTCCAAAAGGCTCTGACATCCTTAAAACCCCATGTCAGGCCAGGGGTCCTCCTTATCAAAACAGACAACACCACAGTAATCTGGTACATCAGCAAACAGGAGGGGACCCAGTCTTACCCTTTGTGCAGGCTAGCCATGAACCTCTGGCTGACCGCCACCTCCATGGGTCTACACTTAATTGCCCAATACCTACCAGGGGTCAACAACACCCTGGCAGACCATCTAAGCAGAAAATTACTGGACCCCCATGAATGGCAGCTCCACAGAAAAATCTTTCTGCAAATCACTCAGGAGTGGGGGACTCTGGAGGTGGATCTCTTTTCTTCGTACCTCAACCACCAGCTGAAAAAATATTGTACCAGAGAGCATCACCACCTAGCATGGTAATGATGCCTTGACATTCCCCTGGAAATCCCTCTTTATGTGCACTTTCCCTTCTCTGCCTCTTATTCTCAAGGTACTGATCAAAATAATGGAGGAGAGACCAAAGGCCATCCTCATTGCTCCAGATTGACCCAGACAGCATTGGTACCCCTTACTGCGCAGCCTGACTTTACAGCCCCCAGGCCGCTTCCCCTGATCGCAGACCTGTTGACCTAGGTGGGGGCGGGGATACTGCACCCAGACTTGCAGTGTCAATCTTTCAGCATGGCTAATAATTTAAAAACAAACAAGGGGTCCCTGTTAAGCAAACAGGTCCTAGAAATTATCTCGGAGGCCAGAAGGCCAAGCACCAGAAAATCTTACACAGGGAAATGGAGAACATTCTGCTCCTGGAGCCACTCCAGAGGGGCTAGTACCTCTCATCCTTCCATCCGTCTTATCTTGGACTACCTAGCTGAGTTGCTCAATAGTGGCCTCTCCTTCTCTTCTATTAATTTCAGCTCATTTCAATTTAGACCTCCCCCTCCTCTCACATCCTTTGATTAAACAATTCTGCAGAGGGGCTTCTATTATCAGACCTCCCATGCCAGCCTGGACCTGAATTATGTTTTAGAAAAACTAACCTTACCTCCATTCGAACCTGCTACTTCAGCAGAATTGAAGTACCTCTCCTGGAAGACTGCTTTCCTACTAGATATCACCTTAGTCAGAAGGGTTTCAGAACTTCTGGAACTCATGGGTGTTGAACCCTTTATCATTTTCCATGCAGACAGCGTCTCCCTGAGGACTTAAACCCTCATTTATGCACAAGGTGGTATCTGATGTGACCCTCAACCAGGTCATACATCTACCGGTCATACATCTACCCACCTTCTTTTCCAATCCTCAAAACAAGGGGTAAAGAATTCTGCACCCACTAGACATGCACAGACATCTCCGATACTACCTGGACCGTAATAAACCCTTCAGAAAAACAGACCAGCTTCTTGTCAGCTTTGCCCCAGGGGCAGAGGGAAAGCCCATTTCCAAGCAAACCATTTCCAAATGGATATCACACTGTATCCATTTCTGCTATAGACTGCATGGGGAATCCCCCCCTAAGTCTGTTTGTACCCATTCCATTAGGGTAGCCTCCACTTCCACAGCCTTCCTCAGAGGAGTCCCCACCAGGGACAAGCAGAAGAACATTGACTCTGGTATTCAGGCTGACTGTGGGCTACCACAGCAGGGATAACCCACAGGTGATGACTGCAACAGTGAATACACTCGAACATCTACATTTATGGTAAGTGTACACAACTGTACTTTTCTTTTTCCTTTCTGTTATCAACTATCTTCCTTTTTTTGCATTAATAATGTTCATATGTCTGTTATGTACCTGGAGCTTTTCTCCCCGGGCCTCCGCTGAAAATGGATATGTATCCAGTCGGACTCTCCCGGTTAACAAATGTAAAATAAATAAATAAATCAAGGTTGAATTTTTATCTTGGGTTTACAGATAAAGTCTTAATCAGTATGTGTTTTTCATTTTTGTCCAAAGGAGATCATTATTAAAATGTAGCATGGTTGGGAGAAAAGTCTTCTGAAGTCTGATAGTCAGTGCCCTTGCCTTGTTCTTCAGTGTGCCAAGTTAAGGGGATAAGGGGCGAGCCAGTTAATGTGCATCACCGGGTGGCCGAGACACCAGTCCTCCATGGTGTCCTTATATGGTTGTAGCAGCATTGTTTGCAGATGTAACACCTGCATCCCAAATGAGTGTAAGTGATGCGCACACACATACAGTTGAATTTTTATCCACTTGTAACCCAAAGAAAGTAGCCCTTTGTGTTTAAAAAAAAAAAAAAACAGTAAGTGAAAATCTTCTCTAGGTGTGCAACATGTGGTGGTGGCATACATCTTCCAGCCCTGTACGTGATTGTGTCACTGCTAATGATTCCTATTCTTTTGCGGTGATTGCTTGGGCATCCTATATATTATCATTAAGATTCAGTTATCCACTAGCCTTCACCCCCCCCCCCCCACAAACAAAGCCACACTGGTGTCTGTGCCCCATCCTTGGTACTGCCTACATCAGCTTACCAGCCAGTATGGACATAAGTGCCTCGTAGTCATGGTTAAGTGCTGAAGTGCCTACAGGCAGTAGGAAGAAAGACACGGATCCTTACCCTCTCTTAACAAAACTGTTATTACTGTGTATTTCTGTGATTTTTGAAGGTTTCTGTCATTTTAATACCCCATTCATAAAATTCAGCCATTTACCCTGTAGTATCCCACCCCACCATTTTCCAAACTACTTTTGGTACACATTCAAAACTGGAAGATTTTTCAACTAGACTTTAGGCCATTAGCTCATCAAATTAACCAACTAAACGCCACCTGTAACCCTCCGATTATTAGTCCTGTCAAAAATGATGCAAGCGAATCTTTTAAATCCATCCTGGGCATAATAGATTGTAGTAGTTACTTCTACTCAGGCCTCCTTCTGGGAGTGTACCAGCTTACCTCTAGCACTCCTTAGTACTATAAATTCTCCCCCTCAACCAGTTGCTTCCTTGGTGTCACTGCAGTTGCCTATAAATTTCTCTGAAAGTTACCAAAATGTAATGTCTGAGTGCCACCCTTTTAAACTCTTATATTGTTGTTGGTGTATCCCTGGAGTTTATTTATTCCTCCCTAGTTACCTATCCGTTGTTTGGTTTCCCTTTCCTCTGCAGCTTCTGTCTCTCATTTCTTAAGTTTTCCAAAGTTAATACTGGCCGGATTCCTTTTTGCCTGGATGTACCTCTCTACATTCTCTCATTTTTCTCTTTGCTTTGGTCCCATTCTCCACTTATTCCACTTGCTCACTGCTTTAATAATGTCTCTAAAAATGTTTTATTATTTTATGATGTTAACATACAATGTCTTGCTAGTTGCTTTTCCTCATAACTGGAAGGCTTTTCATGGTCAGACAAAAACTCTTGAGCCTGCTTTAACTTTTGTTATTCTCTAAAGTATCACCTCTGTCAGTTCTTCATCTGGTATCATGATATGCCCTTGTTCATAGTCATTATAGTATTTCAGTCTGCATGCATCCCTTTAAACCCACTAACCTCATGTAGTGATCAAGGAGCAACTTTTTTATTACTTACCTTCATTGCCCTAGTAACCTCCATCTACACCCCTGTGATGTGACACTACATTCCATTCAAAGGAAAAAATTGAAACGACATCACAAACTGTTGAACAAACAAAAAATGCAGGACAAAGCACTTCCAAGCACCCAGGAAATCTTCAGCTATTCAGGTCTTTTTTAGGGTTAAAAGCAGAACGTAGTGCCACACTGAAAGAAAAATGAGTGAAGTTTAGCGCTTTTTGTCTTACGTTCTGGTTTTAACCCTAATAAAGAACTGAATAGCTGAAGATTTCCTGGGTCCTTGAAGTGCTTTGTCCTGCATTTTTTGTTTGTACTACATTCCATTCGTCAGGAAGCAGTAAAATACCTTCTTGGAATGTTGTTGTTCTGGTCATGTCTCAAGAGCAATATTTATTTATTTAACATTTGTTTACAGGGAAAGTCCGACTGGGACAGAGCCCTTTTCAGCAGAGGCCCAGGGAGAAACACTCCAGACGCATGTCTTTGGAATGTGGGAGGAAACTGGAGCACCCGGAGGAAATCCATACAACCACAGGGAGGACGTTGACTTCTCACAGAAGGCACTCCAGCTGAGAATCGAACTGAAGGACCTCTTGCTGTGAGGCAGCAACGCTAACTACTGCAACACTGTGCCACCAGTAACTATTATTGTCCATGCTGATGCATAACCCTGTATGATAACTTTGTCCATTCCCTTGCTCTACCTTTAGTTCACATATAAATGTCGACATTGATTCAAACCCAGCAAGATCCTTCCTCCATCTGTAATTGCCAGATATCAGCATGTTCCCATAAGTCTTTCTTAGCAGCAAAACCGTCTTTTGTAATTCCCATTTAGCTCTGTGCAAAAACCTTTAAGGCTTTCCATTCAATCTTTTTATTTTCGCCAGTTCCTCTTCTTTTAGTTTTGCAGCTAAACCAGATAACCAGTTCTTCAAAACTTTCTGTTGAGTGAAAGGTCACTTGCTAATGTTAGGCTATATTCTTGGACGTTAACCTTAGTATTTATTAATGTAGTCCAACCCCTGTCTCTCTGGTGAAGTTAATACAAAAGCTGCTAGAATACTAACACACCCAGCAAAAAATAACTTTTAACAGACACTTGCAGCATACCTCTCAACCTGTTAGCACAAGAAATCAGGACAAAGCCTGACATAATGGGGGGGGGGGGGGGGCAGGTGCCCAAAAATAGGGACAGATTTTAAATTTAGCTCTTATAAACTTAAAGTTGTTGAAATAACAGGATTTGTGTTAGCATGCATTTTTCTGTAGGATGTGAAGTCTGAAACTCTAATGTATACCATTATTTAGTGACTTCAGTCCACAAATCATCCCAGTGAATTGCCAGAAAACCACAAATTTTGAGGAACACACCAAAATGAGGCAAAAATCTGGACAGTCTGCAAAACTTTGGACAGTTGAGAGCCATGACTTGCAGTCAGTAACTGTTTAAGTAAGAATGGATTTCCTTTAGTTCTCTCTCTTTAATTTGCTTTGTTTCTTGTAGCAGCTGTTGCTTTCACCTCTTGTAGGAGAGCAGCAAATTCCTCATGTAGTCTTATAACCAAAGTAAGGGAAGTAGTGCATTTCCTTCGCTTTTCGGATTTGTTGGCATCTGTTTCTCATAACAGTTTGTCTTCATCAGATTACCGACTTCTCCAATCATTAGTCATCTCCCTGTTAACATATCAACTTGTTACTTGTTCCCCTGGATGACCTTAAATAACTGGCAGATGTTCTTCGTGTTTCACTGTTGCAGTCATTACATTTGGGTTATCCTGCTGGCAGGTTGCCCTCAGTCGGCCTGAATTCCAAAGTCGGTTGCTGTCGCCTCTTCCCTGACGTCAGGTCATCAGGGGTATAAAAGATGCAGCCGACGCCATTTTATTTAGTCTTTCTTGCCGCACGGTGCCCGAAGCAGAAGCAGTTCGCAAGTGCTGGTCGGCCGACTCCTGAGATTTTCATGTTCGAGTTTCAGATCCGAAGTTTTCATTAAAAGCGAAGTACCCCGTTGAGGAAACTTTTTTCTTGCTCCAGACCAATGTCAGAAAAAGCTAATAATTGTATTTCTTGTGGAAAGCAAATACCTCATAAGGACTTTCATTCTTATTGTATTCCTTGCCTAGACCCTGACCACGACGTTGCTAGTTGTCGGTTTTGTGCTAGATTTAACCAACGCACTATTAAACGTCAGTACGATTTTGCATTAAGCTATTTTGGGTGAAGATTTAATTATACAATGTCGTTGGATAGCCCTCCGACTACCGGAGTTCACAAAAAACGAAAAGAAAAAGACAGGCAACTGAGATCCAAAACCGACGACGAAGCTTCTCCTAAGCAAGTCACCGGTTCTCAGTGAAGCGCTTTTGCAGCCCCTGACGCCCGCTACTTTAGAGTCGCAGACCGCTACCGACTCCCACGTGGAGTCGGCCAGGCCGCAGGAAACTCAAGGTATTGGAGCCTCGGAGATAATTCCCTCGGATGGGTCTGGAGCCTCTGTGCAGGCATCGGCTTCAGAGGGTGTATTCAGACCCAAACAATTATATATTAAACCAGCATCAAAGGCTAAAACACCTTTAAAGTCAAAGAAACAAGTTCACCAGCCACAAGGACAGGCCTCCATGCCCAAAAAACAGATGCTAAAAATGGCCGAAGACTTAATTACCTTGATTAGGGGTTCTCATCCCCCTCCTGATAAGAGGCCTAGGCAAGAGACAGACTATAAATCTTCAGATCAGGTTTCCATTTCTTCTGATTCCTCTTCTGATCAGGAATATTCTCTTCCCCCTATGAGGATTCCGATGCTGAAGAGTCAATTCCTTCAGCTTCTCCTCCTGAGGACTACTCTTTTGGGGAAACCTTGCATACCATGAGGGAGCACTTCCACTGGGAAAGCCAAGATTTTTCAGAATCTAAGAAAAGGCTCAGAGACTTCCTTTTACTACCTCAACACAGGCCTCTAGCTATTCCACCTGTGTTAGACATTGTAGATGATGTGTTCTCGGAGTCTAGTCTGACCCCTGACTCTTTGCCTCCAGCCCCTGTTAAACCGGACAGATACTGCAGGGTCCCTGACTCTCATAAATTCCTTTTCAAAAACCCTACTGCTGACCCAGAAACTATTTCACAGGGTCCAAAAGGGGTCAAGGCTTGTACTGCAAAAAAACATACCCCCTCTGACAGGAATTCTAGGGCACTGGATTGATGGGGAAAAAAGTTTTACGTATCTGCTACTTTGGCTATAAGGGCTTTAAATTGCCAGTTTCATATGCTTAAATAGCAATATATCATGACACTGCTTAAACAGAAAATGATGGCTAATTCTGAATGTGCAGAAAACAAAGAAATGCAGGATTTATTGCATGCATCTGAGCAAGTTGGAAAGCATACTTTGCAATGTGGGTTCGATTCTCTAGAGGCCTCCTGCAGGGCCGCTGTTACAGGTTCTGTCATTAGGAGGCATGCTTGGTTAAAGGAACAAAATCTGCCTGACCATGTTAAAGCAAAATTATTAGATGCTCCTTTACTGCATGATACCTTGTTTGGTGTTAAGGCAGAAGAGGTGTTAAAGAAAATGAAGGACAACGCTAAATCTATGCAAATGGTCAAGGATTTCTTACAGGTACAGCCACCTAGATTTAGCAGACACTCGCCTACAAAGAATTGGTCCTTTCCAGTCTCAGACAGACCTCAAAGGGGCAGATCCAGACGTCCTAGAGGCAGATCACAGCCGCAAGTTTCCTACAGGTCTAAGCAGTGGAGTGCCTCTACTTCCAATGGTGGAGAAGACAAATCACAACCATACAGGAAACAGTCCCAATGACTTCCCCCTGCCTGCACCAAGCACTTATCTTCTGGCAGCACCCTTAGGGGGAAAACTAGCACTTTTTTCTCAATTGGCACATTATAACCCAGGACAAATGGGTTCTAGACATAGTGTCACAAGGCTACAAGTTTCATTTCCATCCCCTGCCAAGAGCAAACGGTTGGCCAGACCTGCCAAAAAATCAGTGGGCAGAGGCTCAGAAACAAGTTACTGCTGTCATGGACATGAGGGCAATTCAACAAGTGCCACAGCAAGAGCAGGGACAAGGATTTTACTCAAGACTGTTCTTGGTACCCAGAAAGGACAAAGGTCCAGTATTGGTCTCCATGCTATCTACTCAAAACACTTTCCTGGATATACCAAAATTCAAGATGTTGACCTTACAGCAGCTTCTGCCCATGCTGGGCAGCAAGGCTTGGCTCGTGTCTTTAGACCTAAAAGAGGCATACCTGCATGTCCCAATCAGACAACCATGCAGAAGATACCTCAGATTCAAGGCTGGCTCAAAACATTACCAATTCTCTGCACTGCCCTTTGGCTTATCTACTGCACCCAGGGTCTTCACAAAGTGCCTGGCACCAGTAATTGCTTACTCCAGGCAAAGAGGAATACAAATATATCCTTATTTGGACGACTGCCTCACACAAGCAGAGAACAAGGACATTCTACTACAGCATCTAACTTTTGTGATGAGACTTTTAACATGCCAAGGGGGTACACAGTCAACAAAAAGAAATCAAAACTAGTACCATCTCAAGAGATAATATTCCTGGGTGCAAGCTTAAATACAGCTGCCCAGATGTCTTATCTCACTCCAGACAAAGGAAACTGACTACCTGTTTCAAGGAAATAGCAACAAAGACCCAGTTATCTGCATGAAAAATTCTGCAGGCTTTGGGCTTCATGGCATCCTGCATCTTACTAATTCCATATGCATATGAGGAAAATTCAACAGTACCTAAAAAGTGTCTGGACACAACATTGCCACAGTCTGGAAACTTCTAATACCCTGCTTGCAACAGGAATTTCGATGGTGGGCAAAGGCTTGTCACCAAAACAAGGGACTGTCATTCACACTACCCCCAGCCAGGCAGAGCCTAACGACGGATGCATCAGATTATGCCTGGGGGGGCACACATGGCAGGAAGAGGCATTCAGGGCACCTGGTCCACAAACCAAAAGCATCTACATACCAATCCAAAAGAGATGCTTGCTGTTCAAAATGCCCTGACAGCCTTCAAGGACCTACTTCATCCGGGACAACTACTGATAAAGACAGACAACACCACGGTCGTATGGTACATAAGCAGGGGGGATCTCATTCTTACCCCCCTATGCAGACTAGCCATGACTTTATGGGACACAGCATTGACTTACCAGGTTCATCTGCAGGCAGAATTCCTGCCAGGGAAGGAAAATACTCTGGCAGACGAACTAAGCAGAAACCTCATGGATCCCCATGAGTGGCACCTGGATCCACAAGTCTTCAGCATGATAACAATGGAATGGGGACGCCCGGACATAGATCTGTTTGCCTCCCCTCAAAACAATCAACTAAGAAAGATTCTGCACAAGGACTTATCAGAGCCAAGCTTGGAAAGTGGACGCCTTATCTTTCAACTGGACAAACCTATCAGTATATGCCTTTCCTCCACTGCCTCTCCTCCCCAAAGTACTCCTAAAAGTCAGGCAGGAGAGACCAAAAATGATTCTGATTGCCCCAGACTGGCCACGCCAGTACTGGTATCTGATCCTAAGGAACTTGTCCCAGTGCCCAGCCTGGACCTTACCTCAAATACCTCATCTACTGTCCCAACAAAACAATCAGATTCTGCACAGCCAACTCAGGACTCTAAATCTGGCAGCATGGCAGATAATGTAGCCATCCAAACCACACCTCTCAGTAAAGCTCTGATGGATGTGATTTTAGAAGTCAGAAGGCCTAGTACTAGAAAATCCTATGCTGGGAAATGGAAGAGATTTTGCGCTTGGAACCAAGCTCAAGGAACTGATGCAGCTGTCCCAAATGTTCCTCAGATTTTGCAATATTTAACTGAGATGCTGGACAAAGGCCTATCTTTTTCATCAGTTAAAATCCATGCCTCTGCCATTTCAGCTTATTACAATACAGAGCCACCACTCTTTTCTCATCCTTTATTAAGGCAGTACCATAGAGGAGCCAAAAACTTAAGGCCTCCAAGGAGAACACCAACACCTACATGGGACCTCAGTTACGTCTTGGAAAAACTCGCCTTGCCTCCTTTTGAGCCAGCTGCTACTGCGGACATAAAGTTTTTATCTTGGAAAACAGCTCTGCTCCTAGCAATAACTTCTGCAAGACGAGTTTCAGAGCTACAGGCTCTCATGGCTGTAGAACCCTTTATCATTTTCTATCCAGACAGGGTCTCTCTGAGAACAAACCCTACATTTATGCCTAAGGTGGTATCCAGTGTAGCCCTTAACCAAAAAATTCATTGCCAACTTTTTATCCATATCCACAGAACAAGGGGGAGAAAATTCTACATTCTTTGGACTTACTCAGACAGCTTAGATTCTACTTGGACAAAACTAAAGTTTTCAGAAAGACAGAGCAACTACTAGTGGCATATGCCACAGCATCACAAGGAAAGGCCATCTCCAAGCAGATTATTTCAAAGTGGATAGGTCACTGCATTCGTTTCTGCTACTCAAAACATGGCAAACCCAGTGCCTAAGGGCATTAGACCACATTCAACCAGAGCTGCAGCCACTTCTGCAGCCTTTCTCGGGGGAATACCAACCAAAGACATTTTGGAGACTGCTACTTGAGTTCTGTGCATACCTTTACAAAACATTACAGTCTGCCTCTTTACTCTAAATCCAGGGCAGGCTTTGCCACTGCAGTTCTGCAGGGCCTCATAGCCGATCCTAATGCTGTTTAGCTCCAGCCCCCCAACCATAGCTTTGGGATTCAACCCAAATGTAATGACTGCAACAGTGAAACACGAAGAACATAGTACAGTTGTGTACACTTACCATAAATGTAGATGTTCAAGTGTATTCACTGTTGCAGTCCAGGTTACCCACCCGCCACCCCCCTTATTTTTTGCTGGAACTTATCTTTACTTCTCTAATCTATACAACCTAGATAGTGTATTTGCTTATAGAGGAAGGTAAAAAATTATTTTGGTGCATGTATGTTTTATTTACTTAATTTTAGCCTACCCTTTTGGGGGCACCTGACATCTGGGGCAAGAAAAACTAAAATGGCGTTGGCTGCATCTTTTATACCCCTGACGACCTGACGTCAGGGAAGAGGCGACAGCAGCCGACGCAGGACCCAAGACTTTGGAATTCAGGCCGACTGAGGGCAACCTGCCAGCAGGATAACCCAAATGTAATGACTGCAAAACTGAATACACTCGAACATCTACATTTATGGTAAGTGTACACAACTGTACTTTAATGGAAGATTGTTGCTGTCCCATCCAGACCACACTTTTGTTCGAGTACAAAACCTTAAAAGTGGATCCCTTTGTGTTTACACAGTTGGATTGCTGTTTACACAGTTGGATTGCTAGCAGAAGCTGTGCTCTTTGCACTGGGGTCTGCAAGTACTGTTAGCTGTCCTACAAGTCTTTCATATTTTTTGTCTTACCTCCAGATTGCAATTGCAGTCCTGTCTGTTCGTGGGTGTGTCTATAATCTGACTGTTGTAGTTGCTGTTCTCAGCTGTCTTCCTTCTGAAGCTGTTGGCTGCCAAAGGAGCTCTGCAAATGCTTTCAGTGCCAATCTGTTTCTCAGGGATCTTGGACCACTGTGCAAGTTGCCTTTTGACAAATGATATGCAGTCCCTGGCTTTCCTTGTCTTGGGAACTCCATTTATTCTGGCATTTTGTGTATACATTCTGTATATATTACTGTATATTTTACTGTAATCACTAGCTGTAGCACTATCTACTTTTGTACCAATTAATAGGTTCATAGATTGGTACTAGGTTATCGTCCCTAGGGGCCTATACAATCCTAGCCATAACAATTCCCTGGTTATTTTTTTCCCCACAATATTTACTTTCCTGGATCCCTGTCTAACAAGGCAACTGACATGATCCCCAGGGTGAATTTCCTATCTCCCATCCAGTCGTTAAGGTTCCTTTTGAAGAGGGTGAAAGAGGCGCTCTGCTTGACATGTATGGGCAGTCTATTTCAGAGTCTGGGGAGTCTCTGGGTCAGGAACCTCTCTCTCCAGCATGTTTTGTTCATTGTGATATGGTTTAGATCCCTAGAACATGTGGCTCTGAGGGATTGGGATATCTTTAAGTGTAGCATGTCCAACAGCTCTGGGTTTGACATGGCCTTGTATGTTAAGCAAAGATCACCTCTGAGTAGACTATATGCGACAGAGTATAGCTGGAATTTTTTAGACAGTCAACAGAGGGCATCTGCTTTAGGCCTGTGATTCTTTTAGTGAGTTATTTCTGCGGCCTTTCCAGTTGCAGATGTTTTGAGAGGTACATACCAAACGGGGTGTATTATTCTATAATGGGTCTGATGAGGGATGAGTACAGTGGGACAATGACCTCCTTTTTTCCAGATGAAAAGCCCTTAATGATGAGGTGTGCCACATAGAAGGATTTCCTGACTGTTGTGGCGATGTGGTTATCGAAGGTGAGACCACTGTCCATCTGTGTCCCTAAGTCTGTTATCACACTTTCGGTGTTTAGCGTACTGCCACCTATGTGGTAATTCATGGTTACATGTTTTTTCCCCAAAGGGGATAACTGTACATTTCTTGGCATTGAGCTTGAGCCCATTGCTCTGTCACCAAGCATCTGTTTCTGTAAGGCCCTTTTGTAGAATATCCACATCATTTGGGGATTCAGTAATGGCTCCCAGTTTGCAATCATCTGCAAACTTTGTTAGCCAGAGTCCCTTATTGTTGGCCTGTACTTCAGAGAAGTAGATGCCAAATAAAAGTGGTCCCAGGACTGAACCGTTAGATACTCCACTTGTCTGGAGCTGGATTTGGAGTCAGCTACTTTTACAGTGTGGGTTTTGTCAGTAAGCCAGTTGGCAACCCATCGAGTGATGTAGGGATTAATGCCCAGCTTAGTAAGTTTATCTATGATTCCAGATTGGGGAATGGTGTTGAAGGCCTTGGCAAGGTCCAGATAGGCTGTATGGACCACCTTACCCTCATCCACAGCTCTGGAGACTGATTCGAAGACGTCAATCAGGTTCAGGAGACAAGATCGCCCCTTCACAAACCCAGACTGGGTGGGGTCCAGTGTTTGAAGGTTGCCAATGTCTTTGTTTATAAGTTCCATGATAATACGTTCCATGGCCTTGTAGATCAGGATCGTCAGACTGATGTGGCAGTAGTTCCCAGGATCCAAGGTGGATCTCCCCTTGTGGAGTGGGATAACTGTAGCTGTGTGCCACTCAGTGGGCACGACGCCTGAGGTGAGGCTATGATTAAACATGACACTTAAGTGAGGTGCTAGGTCATGTAGTACACAGCCCGGGATGTCGTATGGTCCCATGGATGCTGTATTCTTAGCTTTGGAGAGTGTGGTATTTACCTGTGTGGCCGTTATTACCGGGATTTGGCAATCTTTCGGTATTGAGATGGGCCCTTTAGGGGGTGAAGTTGGCACTGAATCAGTCTGCCAGGATATTGGCAATAACCTTGGGATCAGTATATTTAATGCCATTCTGTTGTAGCTGAGAGCAGATCTGAGTATTGCCATTTAGATTCTTGACATAGCTATAGAATGCTTTGTGGTGGTCTTTGGAATCTTTGGCAATTTTATTTTCGTAACTAGCTTTGGAGGATTTTATGAGGGCTCTCCGCTTCTTACTGAGGCTGGTAAGGGATGTTTTTGCATCCTGGGATTTTCCTATTTTCTGCAACAGTTTCTTCCTTTTGTTGTAAAGTTTGTTTATGGCAGGGGACCACCAGATTGGCCTCCTTTTTTTGGAGGAGAGGGTCTTGGTTCTATTTGGGATGGCACAATTCTTGCACGAGTGGATGTGCTCATACAGTGATTTAGTGCATGATTCAGCAGTCGAACTTTCAGTTCCCATCTGCATGGGTGTCATGAAGTTTGTCACTTCTGACTTGTGTAGCCTGAAGTTGGCTTTGGAGAATTTTTTTACGGAGATTTCCTTACTTGAGGGTGGGGGAGGGATGTGGATCTCAAGGGTGATTAGCTTATAGTCAGACCTGACCAAAAGAGGATGACCATAGGTGTGGATCATCGATTTCCCATGTTGGTAATGACCAGATATTGGAGACCCTGGTGGGACTATGGATTAGTTGATCCAGGGCATTGGAATTTATGAATTCCAAGAACCATTGGGCAAAGGTGTTGGTACACAAGTAGTTTTCCCAGTTAATGGCAGGGTAGTTGAAATCACCCAGTATTAGGGTGTTTGGTTGTATCTTAATATTTTTCAGTATGTTTAGAAAGGTGTAGTGAGAATCTTGGAGCATGGTGGGAGATCTGTAACAAGCTACAATTTGGATTGCAGTCTTAACTAGTGTTAGTTGCACATATTATTGTTTAATATTTTCTGTACCTATGTTCTTGTCAGAGCTTTTCTCCCTGGACCTCCACTGAAAATGGGCTTTTTTAGCCCAATGAACTTTCCCATTAAACAAATGCAATAAGTAAATAAATAAAACTTCTAGATTTATTCTCGTGGAGTTGCCACTTCCATGTGCATCACTTGAGCATCAGAAGTTGATAGTTTGTCTTTGAGTCAAGTGTTTTTATCGATAACTAATTTACTATCAGCATAATTGAATAGCACCTCTCTGTCTTCAGCAACCTTTTTTATGAATGATGTTTTCTCCTGCAGTCTACCATTCACATTTTGGATCTCATTTAAAATCTTCAAGGAGATTCCTGGTTGGATTTCTTCCACATTATTTCCTGGTAAATTGGTTTGGGTTGCCATGCTTCTCTCTAAATGTGAGAAACTTGTGTAGAGACGTTTTGTTTTTTCTCTGCCCTGGAAATCCCTTTTTTGTTTCCTCAGCATACTAGAAAATTATTTTTATGTTGGCCATTATTTCTGCCAGAAGAGTTTCTTAATTACAAGCTTTGTATGTGTGTCAGTCCATCATATTTGGTGCTCAGTAAGAGCAGAGTATATTTGTGAGACAGTTTGCCATTTATGTCCAAAGCAGACAATTCTACAAATCTCAAGTCTGTTAACCCACCTGTTTTCTTTCTTAATTACTCCAATGGAGGTTAATACTGGTTGCATTGTACAGATGTCCACAGACAACTCAGTTTCTACCTGGAGAGGATTAAAGCTATCACAGAGGCATAACAGTTGTTTATATAATTTTCTAAGAAAATGTACTCCAGAATGTCTGAATTTGCCTTCTCAGATGAGAACAGACACACAAGCTTTCACAAAAAATGCAGTAAACTTTTGTCTCCTGTGCCAGAGCTTAATCAGCCAGGACAGTGGCTGCCTCTCAAGCCTTTTTCAGGAATGCATCCTTGAGTAATGGTTGTTAACCAGCGGTTTAGACATTACTGAAGGCTTTTGCAAGAAACTATAAGCTTAATGTGGCCTCTAGATCTAGGTCTTCCATTAGGGTGACGTTTTTTGCAAGGGTATGTTCCACTGAGGATGACTGTCCATGAGGATAAGCTTGGGACTCTGTCCTTTTAGTGTATAAAGATGGTCGTCATCTTTTCTGATGCAAAAGTAATATTAATTATCATAGCATTAGAGCTGGATGACCAGTTTTATCCTTATCACCACACCCACCTTCCTTGTTTTTTTAATTTCTCCAAGTCTTTTGGGTTTCTAATACAATGATGGGAATGGACCTCATTCCTAAGTCAAAGTATGGTTTACGTTCATGAAATTAGTATTGTTTCAATCTTTGATGCCAGCCAGAAGTGTTCTATGCAGTACCTGTAATGTGCCCAGTAATAGTGACTCCTGCAATTCATACAGAGTTACATGTACTGGTAGCATATCTAAATATGATTGTGGATTCTTTTTACGAGACCCGTTGCTCCTACTACTATTGGAATTGTCTGGGTAACTTTCTTCCATATTGCTTTTGTTTCTGTCTACAAATATTTTATGACTGTATGTGACTCTGTACGCAAGACACTGTAGTCACTGGGTGTAGCGATTTCAATGATCAATACTACTTTTCTCTTCTTTTCATGGACCACTATGTCTGTTTTTCTCGCATCTGTCTTTTCAACTGTTAGTAATGGGTGGTCCCATGTGATGTAAACTTCACCATTTACTGTGATGCTTTGTGGTTCATGCTTCCAGTGTTTTTCAGTATTATGTTTCCACAATCCCTAGTGCAACAGTCTAGCCACATGATTATGCCTATAATGTTTCCAATTTTGTTTTGCAAAACCTACTTTTGTCTGTTTTTCCCACATGTTCAATGGACTTTGTAAACCAACCTGTGTAGCCCACTGTCTTGGGTCACCAATATTAACCTTTCATCTCTTGGTTTGAATTTAACTCTCCTTAACCATTGCTGCATTCGTTCCTGATCAACATGCGGTTTTCCAGAAGTTTTCTGTACTTGCAACTGTATTTTTGCATTTTCCGCATCTCTTGCCTTGTCATCTGGTCCTTCGCCTTATATTCTTTCTTTTGTTTTTTGGCACATTCAGTTGCTGCCTGACTGTCTACTTCTGGTTTGATTTCCATTCCTGCTTGACACTGATATGCTTCTGCTAGATTAAGCAGAGAAGTCGTCTTCGATTTTTTCTCCTCATGTTTCAAAACTTTCTCTACATTTAGGTCTTGTCAGGTCAGGATATGTGTGTGGAGTCCTACGATTGCAGATATATACATGTAATCAATTTTAAGGAGGCCCATCCCTCCTTCATAACGGGGAATGTATAATCTTGGTATGCACTGTATAGATCATTTGGTGAGCATGAAGCATCCTTCTTTTTTTAATATCTAATCCATCAAACATGCCTTGGGGCTAGTCAATCACTACAAAACTGTAAGTTAGGACAGGAAGAGCAAATTGGTTTTTAGATGGATTTTGTTCCTAGATGTCAAGACAGTTCTCAGGATTAATTTAAGTCTTCTAAAAGTATTCCTTACTAAGTTTTATTCACATTTGTTCATGTTTTATTGCTGATCCTTCATCAATTCCCAAGTATTTATACACTCCCTCTTGCTCAAGTTCTTTTATATCACATTCTTGTCCCAAACTGATATTTTCCTGGTGCTGCAGTTTTCCTGCTTTAAAGGTTGCTTTTGCAGATTTGTCAAGACCAAATTACATTCTTATATTATCTGAAAAAGTTTTGACAACCTGCAGCTGTGCTTTCAGTTCTTTATCTGATAAGCTGTACAGTTTAAATTATCAATAAAGAGAAGATAAGTCTTTACACTTTGTTTTCTAGGAGCCAACTTATAGCCATGGCCTCAGCTGTTAAGTAAACAGCTTAATGTATTAAGGGCAAGGCAGAATAGCAATGGTGATAGTCACCCTGGAATATCCCCTTTGAATTTTTATCCCTGGGATAGTAATTTGTACTTTATCATGGCTTAATTGCAGAGTGGCCTGCCACTGTTTCATGGTTACTGTAATGTAGTCAAACAGTGTAGTGTGTATCTTATACATTTTAAAGCACTCTTTTATCCATGAATGTGGGATACTATCAAATGCTTTTTTGTAGTCAGTCCATGCCATACTTAGATTCTTCCCCTTTTTACAGTTCCCCACTTTGACTTTAACAACAGATGATAAACACAAAAAAGACACCAAGGGATCACAGGCAGCAAACAAGTGATAGTATGTCTCTCTCAAGGTATAGCACAACTGCTAAACAGAAAAACACCACGACAAAATACTTTTAACCAACAAGCATTTCTTCAAACCATTCCAAGCCAGTATCATGGGGTATGCTTGTAAAAAGATCCACCACATCCATTGTTCCAAAAGAAAGTTCAGTGGAACACAAGGAATGGTCTAGTTTTCTAAGTAGGTCCCAAGAATCTTTAAGAATATTCTGATTTATGGAAACTAGTTTTTTAATTTTCGTGAGAACGTATTTAGCCAAGGGTGCTGTGACCGAGCTCTCTGCTGCCACTATTGCTCTTAGTGGTGGGTCATTAACATCTTTATGTATTTTTGGAATGCCAAAGATTACAGGCACTCTTGGCTTATCAACGTATAGGTATTTATAGGTAACTTGGTCAATAAGACCTTCCATAAGCAAGTCGTTCAAGAGCAAATAAATCTTCTTATAAGCTATATTGATTTAGTTTATAGAAATTCTAACATATTTGTCTGAGTTATTAAGTATTTCCAACATTTTACCCTCATATGACATTTGATCCATAAATACAACTCCCCCTCCCTTATAAGGTTTCATCACCCGGAGAGTCCTGTCCTTACTAATGACATCCAAAATATTTTTCTCTTCTAATGTTAAATTATAATTCACATAATTGTGTGCAAGTGCTTTCCTGAATGTATGTTCAAGGACGTTCTCCAGGTTTTTAAGTTGGGGGGTTTACCGGGGGGTTAAATGTACTTCTTCGTCTTAAACTATTGGTTTGGTTACAAACACTGTTGCCCTGAAATATCAGTTCTAAGTTCTTATTCCTAATAAATAATTTCAAATCAATCAATAAATTAAACATGTTTGTCCTTTTAGTAGAAATGAATCCAAAACTTTTAGAAAACAAATTAAATGTAACATCATTAACTGGTAGAGAAGAAAAATTGTAAATGGAAAAATCACCACGAGCCATTTAAAACCTGTATTCTTAATCTGATTGATTAATTCCACTTGACTGGATTCCTCATTTGAGGTCTCCTTTGGTTTCCCTGATAGTTTTTTGAGTGAGGGTCAGTATTATTTTTAGACCTAAGTCTCTCAGATCTTCTTAGGGGAGGAAATTCACTATCAAAGTTCTCCTCACCAAAAAATACTTCATCTTTGTCTTGTATTTCTGGTTGGTAACTTGTAAAATTCCTACCCCTAGCTTTAGGTTTAGGATAGTGGGTTTTAGTCCTATACTCATGGAGGTCTCTTTCTGTTTTATTAAATTTCCTATTTTGAACCTCAAAACATTTAACTTCAACATTTTTCAATAATTTGAAGGATTTTGCTTTCTTTTCCTCAACAGTGTAAACAAAGTCAGTAGTAATATTATGGTTAAGTTGTTCTATCTTCACATATAATCTATCTATTTCAAGTTCATTATTTTTAATGATAGCCCTCATAATGTCCACCCCACATTTTTCAAAGGCTATTAACAAGTCACTGCGAAATTCACTGCCTTCGATCACATTATTGGGGTACTTACAAATCCTGAGGCCCTTCGGCACAATATTAAGAGACAAACAGTGTTTTAAATAGGAATTGTCCATTTCCAACATTTTTAACTTGCATAAAAAGTAATCAAGATCTTCCAGCATAGTTTTGTATGTCCCATTATTTGCAGTTACATTTGTTTTCTTCTGAAAATCAGATTTGTCATTAAAAATGTCCGCAAAAAGTTTTTTAGTACCTGTAGGTCTGTTATGCTTAGTTGTTGTCTGATTGAGGGCAGGAGCACAAGGACTGCCAATGTCTGTAAAAGATCCACCTTCTTGGTTACCACTATCAAAAAGTCTAGGTATATCACTGGAACTGTTGTGAACATCATTGTTAGTTTCTAAAGTCCGTTTACGAGTGTCACAAACCAATTCTCCTCTACCATGACTCCGAAGCCTTTTTTCTGCTTCCTGATTGTCTCGGGGAGGTAGCAACGATAACAGCGTGGACATCGATTGGCTCAAAGGAGTCAGCAGACCCACAAGCTGTGTCAGCTGCCCCACCAGCTTACGTAGTTCTCCTACTTCGGAGCTTCGTTGAAGGCTTTCAGAATTGGAGCTGCCCGTAAGATCCATCCAGTAAAAACAAAGAAACCAACACAGGAAGGTGTCCGACAAAACTGGTAAACACAAAAAAGACACCAAGGGATCACAGGCAGCAAACAAACGATAGTACGTCTCTCTCAAGGTATAGCACAACTGCTAAACAGAAAAACACCACGACGAAATACTTTTAACCAACAAGCATTTCTTCAAACCATTCCAAGCCAGTATCATGGGGTATGCTTGTAAAAAGATCCACCACATCCATTGTTCCAAAAGAAAGTTCAGTGGAACACAAGGAATGGTCTAGTTTTCTAAGTAGGTCCCAAGAATCTTTAAGAATATTCTGATTTATGGAAACTAGTTTTTTAATTTTCGTGTCAACGTATTTAGCCAAGGGTGCTGTGACCGAGCTCTCTGCTGCCACTATTGCTCTTAGTGGTGGGTCATTAACATCTTTATGTATTTTTGGAATGCCAAAGATTACAGGCACTCTTGGCTTATCAACGTATAGGTATTTATAGGTAACTTGGTCAATAAGACCTTCCATAAGCAAGTCGTTCAAGAGCAAATAAATCTTCTTATAAGCTATATTGATTTCGTTTATAGAAATTCTAACATATTTGTCTGAGTTAAGTATTTCCAACATTTTACCCTCATATGACATTTGATCCATAAATACAACCCCCCCCCCTCCCTTATCAGGTTTCATCACCCGAAGAGTCCTGTCCTTACTAATGACATCCAACATATTTTTCTCTTCTAATGTTAAATTATAATTCACATAATTGTGTGCAAGTGCTTTCCTGAATGTATGTTCAAGGACGTTCTCCAGGTTTTTAAGTTGGGGGTGTACCGGGGGGGGTTAAATGTACTTCTTCGTCTTAAACTATTGGTTTGGTTACAAACACTGTTGCCCTGAAATATCAGTTCTAAGTTCTTATTCCTAATAAATAAGGGATTTATTAACCTGATAAGGAAGGGGCGGGGGGTTGTATTTATGGATCTATTGTCATATGAGGGTAAAATGTTGGAAATACTTAATAACTCAGACAAATATGTTAGAATTTCTATAAACAAAATCAATATAGCTTATAAGAAGATTTATTTGCTCTTGAACGACTTGCTTATGGAAGGTCTTATTGACCAAGTTACCTATAAATACCTATACGTTGATGAGCCAAGAGTGCCTGTAATCTTTGACATTCCAAAAATACATAAAGATGTTAATGACCCACCACTAAGAGCAATAGTGGCAGCAGAGAGCTCGGTCACAGCACCCTTGGCTAAATACGTTGACACGAAAATTAAAAAACTAGTTTCCATAAATCAGAATATTATTAAAGATTCTTGGGACCTACTTAGAAAACTAGACCATTCCTTGTGTTCTACTGAACTTTCTTTTGGAACAATGGATGTGGTGGATCTTTTTACAAGCATTCCCCATGATACTGGCTTGGAATGGTTTGAAGAAATGCTTGTTGGTTAAAAGTATTTCGTCGTGGTGTTTTTCTGTTTAGCAGTTGTGCTATACCTTGAGAGAGACGTACTATCGTTTGTTTGCTGCCTGTGATCGCTTGGTGTCTCTTTTGTGTTTACCAGTTTTGTCGGACACCTTCCTGTGTTGGTTTCTTTGTTTTTACTGGATGGATCTTATGGGCAGCTCCAATTCTGAAAGCCTTCAACGAAGCTCCGAAGTAGGAGAACTACGTAAGCTGGTGGGGCAGTTGACACAGCTTGTGGATCTGCTGACTCCTTTGAGCCAATCGATGTCCACGCTGTTATCGTCGCTACCTCCCCGAGGCAATCAGGAAGCAGAAAAAAGGTTTCGGAGTCATGGTAGAGGAGAATTTTGTTCGTGACACTCGTAAACGGACTTTAGAAACTAACAATGATGTTCACAACAGTTCCAGTGATATATCTAGACTTTTTGATAGTGGTAACCAAGATGGTGGATCTTTTACAGACATTGGCAGTCCTTCTGCTCCTGCCCTCAATCAGACAACGACTAACCACAACAGACCTACAGGTACTAAAAAACTTTTTGCGGACATTTTTAATGCCAAATCTGATTTTCAGAAGAAAACAAATGTAACTGCAAATAATGGGCCATACAAAACTATGCTGGAAGATCTTGATTACTTTTTATACAAGTTAAAAATGTTGGAAATGAACAATTCCTATTTAAAACACTGTTTGTCTCTTAATATTGTGCCGAAGGGCCTCAGGATTTGTTAAGTACCCCAATAATATGATCGAAGGCAGTGAATTTCACAGTGACTTGTTAATAGCCTTTGAAAAATGTGGGGTGGACATTATGAGGGCTATCATTAAAAATAATGAACTTGAAATAGATTATATGTGAAGATAGAACAACTTAACCATAATATTACTACTGACCTTGTTTACACTGTTGAGGAAGAGAAAGCAAAATACTTCAAATTATTGAAAAATGTTGAAGTTAAATGTTTTGAGGTTCAAAATAGGAAATTTAATAAAATAGAAAGAGACCTCCATGAGTATGGGACTAAAACCCACTATCCTAAACCTAAAGCTAGCGGTAGGAATTTTACAAGTTACCAACCAGAAATACAAGGCAAAGATGAAGAATTTTTTGGTGAGGAGAACTTTGATAGTGAATTTCCTCCCCTAAGAAGATCTGAGAGACTTAGGTCTAAAAATAATACTGACCCTCACTCAAAAAACTACCAGGGAAACCAAAGGAGACCTCAAATGAGGAATCCAGTCAAGTGGAATTAATCAACCAGATTAAGAATACAGGTTTTAAATGGACTCATGGTGATTTTTCCATTTACAATTTTTCTTCTCTACCGGTTAATGATGTTACATTTAATTTGTTTTCTAAAGGTTTTGGATTCATTCCTACTAAAAGGACAAACATGTTTAATTTATTGATTGATTTGAAATTATTTATTAGGAATAAGAACTTAGAACTGATATTTCAGGGCAACAGTGTTTGTAACCAAACCAATAGTTTAAGATGAAGAAGTACATTTAACCCCCCGGTACACCCCCAACTTAAAAACCTGGGGAACGTCCTTGAACATACATTCAGGAAAGCACTTGCACACAATTATGTGAATTATAATTTAACATTAGAAGAGAAAAATATTTTGGATGTCATTAGTAAGGACAGGACTCTCCGGGTGATGAAACCTGATAAGGGAGGGGGGTTGTATTTATGGATCAAATGTCATATGAGGGTAAAATGTTGGAAATACTTAATAACTCAGACAAATATGTTAGAATTTCTATAAACAAAATCAATATAGCTTATAAGAAGATTTATTTGCTGTTGAACGACTTGCTTATGGAAGGTCTTATTGACCAAGTTACCTATAAATACCTATACGTTGATAAGCCAAGAGTGCCTGTAATCTTTGGCATTCCAAAAATACATAAAGATGTTAATGACCCACCACTAAGAGTAATAGTGGCAGCAGAGAGCTCGGTCACAGCACCCTTGGCTAAATACGTTGACACGAAAATTAAAAAACTAGTTTCCATAAATCAGAATATTCTTAAAGATTCTTGGGACCTACTTAGAAAACTAGACCATTCCTTGTGTTCCACTGAACTTTCTTTTGGAACAATGGATGTGGTGGATCTTTTTACAAGCACTCCCCATGATACTGGCTTGGAATGGTTTGAAGAAATGCTTGTTGGTTAAAAGTATTTTGTCGTGGTGTTTTTCTGTTTAGCAGTTGTGCTATACCTTGAGAGAGACGTACTATCGTTTGTTTGCTGCCTGTGATCGCTTGGTGTCTTTTTTGTGTTTACCAGTTTTGTCGGACACCTTCCTGTGTTGGTTTCTTTGTTTTTACTGGATGGATCTTATGGGCAGCTCCAATTCTGAAAGCCTTCAACGAAGCTCCGAAGTAGGAGAACTACGTAAGCTGGTGGGGCAGCTGACACAGCTTGTGGATCTGCTGACTCCTTTGAGCCAATCGATGTCCACGCTGTTATTGTCGCTACCTCCCCTAGACAATCAGGAAGCAGAAAAAAGGCTTCGGAGTCATGGTAGAGGAGAATTGGTTCGTGACACTCGTAAATGGACTTTAGAAACTAACAATGATGTTCACAACAGTTCCAGTGATATATCTAGACTTTTTGATAGTGGTAACCAAGATGGTGGATCTTTTACAGACATTGGCAGTCCTTGTGCTCCTGCCCTCAATCAGACAACGACTAACCATAACATACCTACAGGTATTAAAAAACTTTTTGCGGACATTTTTAATGCCAAATCTGATTTTCAGAAGAAAACAAATGTAACTGCAAATAATGGGACATACAAAACTATGCCGGAAGATCTTGATTACTTTTTATACAAGTTAAAATGTTGGAAATGAACAATTCCTATTTAAAACACTGTTTGTCTCTTCATATTGTGCCGAAGGGCCTCAGGATTTGTAAGTACCCCAATAATATGATTGAAGGCAGTGAATTTCACAGTGACTTAATAGCCTTTGAAAAATGTGGGGTGGACATTATGAGGGCTATCATTAAAAATAATGAACTTGAAATAGATTATATGTGAAGATAGAACAACTTAACCATAATATTACTACTGACCTTGTTTACACTGTTGAGGAAGAGAAAGCAAAATACTTCATATTATTGAAAAAGATTGAATTTAAATGTTTTGAGGTTCAAAATAGGAAATTTAATAAAACAGAAAGAGACCTCCATGAGTATAGGACTAAAACCCACTATCCTAAACCTAAAGCTAGGGGTAGGAATTTTACAAGTTACCAACCAGAAATACAAGACAAAGATGAAGTATTTTTTGGTGAGGAGAACTTTGATAGTGAATTTCCTCCCCTAAGAAGATCTGAGAGACTTAGGTCTAAAAATAATACTGACCCTCACTCAAAAAACTACCAGGGATACCAAAGGAGACCTCAAATGAGAAATCCAGTCAAGTGGAATTAATCAACCAGATTAAGAATACAGGTTTTAAATGGACTCGTGGTGATTTTTCCATTTACAATTTTTCTTCTCTACCGGTTAATGATGTTACATTTAATTTGTTTTCTAAAGGTTTTGGATTCATTCCTACTAAAAGGACAAACATGTTTAATTTATTGATTGATTTGAAATTATTTATTAGGAATAAGAACTTAGAACTGATATTTCAGGGCAACAGTGTTTGTAACCAAACCAATAGTTTAAGACGAAGAAGTACATTTAACCCCCCGGTACACCCCCAACTTAAAAACCTGGGGAACGTCCTTGAACATACATTCAGGAAAGCACTTGCACACAATTATGTGAATTATAATTTAACATTAGAAGAGAAAAATATTTTGGATGTCATTAGTAAGGACAGGACTCTCCGGGTGATGAAACCTGATAAGGGAGGGGGGTTGTATTTATGGATCAAATGTCATATGAGGGTAAAATGTTGGAAATACTTAATAACTCAGACATTTCTATAAACGAAATCAATATAGCTTATAAGAAGATTTATTTACTCTTGAACGACTTGCTTATGGAAGGTCTTATTGAGCAAGTTACCTATAAATACCTATACGTTGATAAGCCAAGAGTGCCTGTAATCTTTGGCATTCCAAAAATACATAAAGATGCTAATGACCCACCACTAAGAGCAATAGTGGCAGCAGAGAGCTCGGTCACAGCACCCTTGGCTAAATACGTTGACACGAAAATTAAAAAACTAGTTTCCATAAATCAGAATATTCTTAAAGATTCTTGGGACCTACTTAGAAAACTAGACCATTCCTTGTGTTCCACTGAACTTTCTTTTGGAACAATGGATGTGGTGGATCTTTTTACAAGCATACCCCATGATACTGGCTTGGAATGGTTTGAAGAAATGCTTGTTGGTTAAAAGTATTTTGTCGTGGTGTTTTTCTGTTTAGCAGTTGTGCTATACCTTGAGAGAGACGTACTATTGTTTGTTTGCTGCCTGTGATCCCTTGGTGTCTTTTTTGTGTTTACCAGTTTTGTCGGACACCTTCCTGTGTTGGTTTCTTTGTAACAACAGATGATCCTTTGTTCCATGTGACTTTCTTCTATTGCCCTTTTGTTCTGCCATAACGGAGTCTTTTTCTAAATCCGTCAGCGTCAGTTCCTGTGTATAGTTATACATCGTCAGAAGGCTTCCTTCTGCTTAAGTGCTGAGATGGTCTAGAAGAATTTTGATAATGACATATTTGTTTTTGATCTTCCTTTATGTTACATAACAAAGGTCTGGAGACGAACTTCATGGCAGAGCATTTTGGATGAAAAAGGGAGAGAACTGTAGCCTGGGAAAGTTTCAGATGCCAAGCTAATTAAACGCTTGCAGCTTTTGTCCATTTAGTTAATGAGGATGGACTTACTCATCCAACTCTAACATTATGGCAAGTGTGTAAGTTTCATTTTATATAACTTGAAGATTTAATTACATTGTATTAAAAGCCTTATCTTTTACATTCATTTTCTCATAAATGGTAATGTATGACTGCATCTGCCTGTCAATATAAACTGACACAGACAGCATTGTAGTGAATTAAGAAGGTGTGGAGCATCATTCATTGTTTATTTATTAATTTTATTTATTGACATTTGATTACTGGGAAAGTGTAACTGTGGGTAGGAGCCCATTTTCAGCGGTGGCCTGGAGAGAAAAGCTCCAAAGTATTAAAAAAAAAATTTAAGAGCAATAATTTTACACACTTTAAAACCTAATAAAAAACAAATGCAGTTTTAAATAATTGTACCAAATTAGTCATTATATGAAAACCTTGGTTAAGAATAGATACAATTTATATGAGAGAGATTTAATGGTTAGAGCAATTTTAGCCGGTTTATGGAGGATTAAAGATGAAAAAGGAAGAGTAAGGTAATGTAAGGTAAGAATAGGCATTTGTTCACGTTTAAGGATGTAGTTTATTCTGTTGAGTAAGAACAGAGACTGCTTTTGACTAAGAAGTCTTTCTGAATGGATTTAAATGATGGGAGGGTTATTGAGCTGATGGATGGAGAAAAGGTGTTGGCAACACGGTATGAGTATAGGCAATGCCATTAGATTTGATAGGTTTGTAGACAATCCGGAGTTTCTGGTCATTGGATTGTAATGATCAACTAAGAGTATAGTTGTGTAGAATGTTATTTAGTGCTGGACATTCATTTCTAAAGTCACATTTTCGTACCTAAAAGCAGACAAGCTGCATAAAGCAAGGCACATTGCATTTCAGCTTAGTTCTGGTATAATTGTGAGATGGGGTGATATTGTTGAATGCATGGTAAGACTTGATCTGAAGTAGGAGATTCATTTGTCTGCAACCTGTGGGTTATGGGTCCGATATCAGATCTGAACCGGCATGGTTTTCCAGCTATGGATCCGAGCTCTCAGCTCCTCCCCTCATCCATAATGCCCTGCTCTCCCTACATGACCCCAGATCTAGTTTGCCGCGCTGGTGACCAGACTGGATTTTAGAGCTCTTCAGCTAAGTGTATTTTCTTGTATTTACAAGCGTTAAAATTTAAAGTTTTAGTCAGTTTTGTGTGGAAGTGTTAGGTTCCCTATCTTTTAAGTTTAAAATTTAAAGTTTTTTGATAACTTTTATAACTTTTATTTATCCCTCCCCTCGCTGGTGCGTAGTGTGTGTTTGGGCCTGTGTTTTGTGGCTAGTTAGCACTTATTATTTAAAAAAAAAAACCTTAGAATGTCTGAAGCCCTAAGGCTTTCTTTTCGAAGTGCTCGAGTGTGGCCATAAGCTTTCTCCTGCTGATGGCCACACTGCGTCGATGCTTGGGGTTGAACACCTCACTTCTGGATGTTCCATTTGTGCAGGGTTCAACCCCAGGGCATTGAAGGAGCGGAGGTCGAAGCTGGTCCTGGCGGGACTTCTGCCCCGGACACGGCTTCGGCTACCGCTCCTTCAGGGGGTACCGTGTCCTCGGTTCCCTCCTCTCCTGCTCCCCCTCCTCCACCTGGGACTCAACCTCCCTCTAGTGGTTTGGAGGAGAGGGAAGCAAGTAAAAAGGACCGGAGAGAGAAGCACCATAAGCGGCGGGCCGAGACCTCTGTTTCGGCCCCGCTTGCCAAGCGGGCTTCTCCTCCGGCCTCCTTGTCTGCCGTCTCTCCCCCTCCTCTGCTCCGGTCTCCAGTATGCTTCTCACCGGGACCTGAGGAGGAGGAGACCCGATCTCCGTCGAGGCTATCGAGGAGGCACTCAAGGCCTACCTCGGTAGCCTCGTCGAGATCTACATATAGTTTATCTGACGCTGATCTGGACCGGATGATGAGAAGGTTCATCCAGGCCCAGATGCAGATGGGAGTGCTCCTGCCCCCCCCCCCCCTCTGGGGGGGGGAGCTCGACCCCTTTTTTCAAACCTATAGCTCCTTCTCCGACCCGCTACCCGGGTTTGGAGCGATTGGAGCTGAGCAGCTTCGGAGCCGGGGGTGGGTCGGCACTGATAGTACTAGGTACTTCAGATCCGACCCTGCCCTCGAGTGCTTCGGATCCGACCTCTCGGAGCCTGGATCCGAGCTTCAGATCCGGGGGGATTAGTGTTCCTTCGTCTGTGTCGGAGCGCACTGCCCCCTCGGATCCGAATGCCTCGGCGCCGGCTCCGATCCACTCTTCGGATCCGAGGGGGAGCCGATTGTCGGATCCTTTGGTCGAGGTTGGCTCCCCCTCGGCTTTTGATGTAGTGGAGAGGGCCCTGTTGAGGGTTTCCGGACCCCCGGCACTTGCTTCGGCTCCATCCCGCGCTCCATCTGCACTGGGTCAGGCTTCCACCATCCGGCCACTGGGACAGCCCGCTCCATTGCCCCAAGCTGTTCCATTGGAACAGGACACCGCTTGTGAGGGTTCCTCGGACAGTCCCCCTGAGCATGCACCTCGCAAGCATACGTGTAAAAGGAGGCACATAGACTCCCCCGAGTCTCTCACAGAAGACACGGATTTGGAGGAAGGGGAAGGCTCCCCAAGATCACCCCCCGAGGATGTCTCCTTTGGAGACATCATGGAAATGCTTCGCATAAGGGGGGGTGGTCTGCCCCCAAGTCTTCCTCGGACGAGTCCGTGTTCTTGGAGGCATTTGAAGCGGGCCCGTCTACCTCTTGGGTGTCCCCTCCTGCCGACCCCCTGGTGGACCTAATTACCACCAGGGCGTGGAAGGAACCGGACACCGTGGAGCCAATCCCCAAAAGGCCAGACCGCATCCTTAGTCCCCCGGCAGACCGTGCCCACTGGAGCAAGGGGCCTCCGGTAGATGCCATGTTGACGGCTGCAGCCACCAAGAGGGAACTTGCCCAGGAGAGTCCCTCAGTCCATCCTCCGAGCAAGGAGTCTCGGATGAGGGACCGCTTGGGGAAGCGAATGTTTAGTTCAGCGACCTTTTCAGTGAGGGCGTTAAACTACTTGGCACATGTGATCAGGATGCAGCGCGATCTTATCAAGGAATACGCTGCATCCCCCCCAGAGTCCATGTCGGAGGAGGACAAACTGTTGCACTCCACCCATATGGCCACTGTCAGGTCCGTGACTAATACCTCTATGCGGTTACTGTCCCATGCTACGGAGGGAGCCGCTAGAGCTGCAGGGGTAGGCCTAGTTACTAGACGTCAGGCCTGGCTCCGACATTGCGATTTCACGGAGCCCTTCAAGGCGTCATTCGCGAACGCTCCCTTCGATGGTTCTGCCCTTTTTGGCAAAACTGTTCGCGATACTTTGACCCAGAGCGAGAAGGACGGGAAGACGCTGTCTGCCGTCGGAATCCGCTTCTCTGTGCCCCAGAGGTCCTATTCTAGGAACCAAAAGGGCCAAAAGAAGATGTGGTTCCGGAAGTCGCAGCAGTCCCAACCCGCTCTGGACAACCAGTCCTTCCGTGGCAGAGGAGGACAGGGAGGACGCCCCCCCAGGGGCAGAGGGGCTCCCAGGAACTTCGGGTCCAGAGAACCTTTCTCTGAACGGCCCGCGCAGCAGCCCTGAAGGTTTGCCCGGCTGCTCCACTCTGGAGGCAGTCGGGGGACGTTTCTCGGAGCACCTAGCAGCATGGGAGTCCATAACATCAGACCGCTGGGTCCTCCGCATCATATCCAGAGGATACCTCATTCCATTTCATCACATCCCAAAATTGAAGTCCCTCCCTGACGTTCCACCCGGTCAGTGGGAGGCCGCTTTGGCAGAAATTGGCCATCTGCTGAAGAAAAGAGCCATCCAGCCCGTCCCCCCAGACCAGATCGGATCAGGGTTCTACTCCAGGTTCTTTTAGTGCCAAAAAAGACGGGGGACCTAAGACCAATATTAGACCTGTCACTCTTAAACCTGGCAGTTCCCAAGGAGAAGTTCTGAATGGTTACCTTGCAGTCCATTCTCCCCCTTCTGGGAGAAAATCACTGGATGTGCTCTATAGACCTGAAGGATGCGTACTACCACATTCTAATGGACAGACGCTCCAGGAGGTTTCTTCGCTTCCGGCTGGGAGCCAGTCACTACCAATTCAGGGTCCTTCCCTTTGGTCTCACCACAGCCCCCAGGGTGTTCACCAAAGTATTAGCAGTGGTAGCGGCCCACCTGAGGCTTCAGGGGGTACAGGTCTTCCCATACCTGGACGACTGGCTCCTCACCGCCCCAACAAGGCATCTACTGTTATTGGCGCGAGATTCCTTTCTCCATCTAGCTCCCCGCCTGGGCATCACAATAAATGCAGAAAAGTCCAACCTAGCCCCTACACAATTCATAGACTTTATAGGTGCCAGGTTAGACATGAGACAGTTAAGAGCCTTCCTCACTGCGGACAGAGTTCAGAATCTGCAGCTCCAGGTGCGGGCCATCCTCCACTCCAGCTCAGTTCCAGCGGAGTTGGTCCTGAGGGCTCTAGGGTCCATGGCAGCAGCGATAGCTCTTCTTCCTCTCGCCAGGTTCAATATGCGGGTCCTTCAATGGACACTCCTAGTTCAGTGGTCTTATCTTGCTCTTCCGATGCATCATCCCATTGCGATCAGCAAGGCCTTGCAAGCAGTCCCTCCTGTGGTGGCTGCACTCACAAGATCTCCACGGAGGCTGCCCCTTTTGTGCTTCTCCCCCTCTCGCCACAGTGACCATGGACGCCTCCCGCCTCGGGTGGGGGGGGGGGCATTTTGCAGGCCGGACGGTCCAAGGCACGTGGAACGATTCAGAGACCTTACTGCATATCAATGTTCTAGAGATGAGAGCAGTGCTCTTAGCGTTGCAAGCACTACAGGCCTTTCTTCCCTTGGGAACTATTGCAATTCAGTCGGACAACATGTCTGTCGTCTGGTACATCAACAAACAGGGGGGAACCAGGTCTTACCCTCTTTGTCGAGAAGCCATGAGTGTGTGGGAATGGGCAGTCTCCACCAACCGCTTTCTCATCGCAACGCATATTCCGGGTCGGTCCAACATCCTTGCGGACAAACTCAGTCGCACCATTCTCTCCCCTTACGAGTGGTCTCTCAATGCTCAAGTAGCGAAATGCATCTTCGCACGGTGGGGAACTCCTTGTTGCGATCTTTTTGCGTCTCCCTCAAACACCAAGTGCGACAGTTTTTTCGCTCTAATCCCTCCTCCCGGAGATACCCCAAGAGACGCTCTGGTGCATGCTTGGCCCCCCGGTCTTCTTTACGCTTACCCCCCCTTTGCCTCTGATGCTCCAAGTTCTTCAGAAAGCCTCTCGGTTGGGGTGCAGAATGATTCTCATTGCCCCATTCTGGCCTCGACAGATCTGGTTCCCTTTCCTAAGGTCTCACTCGGTGAATCCACCTTGGATTCTAGATCCCATTCCGGATCTGATATCTCGCCCGTCCCATCTATCAACCCCAAATCTGGACAACCTGAAGCTAACTGCTTGGCTGCTCCAGTTCCACTCCTAATCAGGACTCCCGGTATTTCGTCTCCAGTTAAGGCCATCCTGGTAGCGGCTCATAAACCATCTACTAGGAAAGTTTACCGCAGCAAGTGGAAATGGTTCTCCATTTGGGCGGAGCGGCAAGGTCTAGACCCCTTCACAGTTCCTCTTCCTCTGGTGCTTGACTTCCTAACCACTCTTTTTAATGATGGTGCCAGCAGTTCCACAGTCAAAGTGCAACTTGCGGCAATTTCTCACTATCATATTGGTCATGACTCCAGTCCACTGATGTCTGCCAAATTGTGTAAGATCTTCCTAAAAGGTACTTTTCTCCTTAGACTCCCTGTAAAGCAAGTGGTTCCTCCTTGGGACCTTTCTTTGGTTCTTCAGGCCTTGACCGCTCCCCCCTTCGAACCTGCGGCCACGGTAGATCTGAAATTTTTATCTTTCAAGACTGCCTTTTTAGTAGCCATTACCTCGGCCAAGAGAGTTTCAGAACTTCAAGCCTTATCCATCAAGCCTCCTTACTTGGTCTTTCATCCGGACCGTGTATACCTCAGGACCAACCCGTCCTTTCTTCCTAAGGTAGCTTCTGAAGCAAATATTAATCAATCCATTAACCTCCCTGTTTTCTTTCCTAAATATCAAAACAAAGGTGAATACAAGCTACATTTCTTAGATGTTCACAGGCAACTTCGATTTTATCTGAACAGGACAGCTGGTCATAGGCAATCCGACCAGTTGTTTATTTCCTTTGCTAAATTCAATTTGGGTAAAATAATTTCCAAAGTCTCCTTATCACGCTGGATTTTGCAGTGCATCTTATTGGCTTATCAAGCTTCTGGGAGGCCCGCACCGGAGGGAGTACATGCCCATTCAAACCGGTCAGTCTCTACTTCAGCGGCCTTTAAAGCTAGGATTCCTCTGGATGATATTTGTTCAGCAGCCACTTGGGCTTCATCTCATACCTTTATTTCCCACTACAAGTTGGATATTACATCTAGAGGTAGAGCATCCTTTGGCTCCGCGGTGCTCTGGAATATCCTTCCATGATGGCCACCCAAGATTCAGGTAGCTGGGACTCTGTCCCACAGGTTGCAGACAAATGAATCTCCTACTTCAGATTTAGAAGTTATGTACTCACCATAACGTTCTATCTGAGTAGGTGTATTCATTTGTCTGCAGCCATCCCGCCCTCCTATCCCCCTGGCCTTGTCAGTTTCCTGCATATTACGTGTTACCCTTTCTAGGGTATTTTCATTGATGGCAAACTCTATCTGAGGTCATGTAGGGGAGAGCAGGACATTATGGGTGAGGGGAGGAGCTGAGAGCTCGGATCCATAGCTGGAAAACCATGCCGGTTCGGATCCGATATCGGATCCATAACCCACAGGTTGCAGACAAATGAATACACCTACTCAGATGGAACGTTATGGTGAGTACATAACTTCTAATTTCATCATTCTCAGAGCTCCATGTATTGAATTTGCTGCCTGTTATGTAAACATTGGAGCATACTTCAGGATCTGCATTTCGATGAATGTCAAGTGGTGGAGTGCATTTGACCTGTACATCATATGTTCCACCAGTCAGGGTATATTGCATTGCTGGATGTGTATATGATGTCCTTCAAGATGTTAGTTGGCAACACTTTTGTAGCTACACAAACATTCACAGCTTCTTCTAATATTCACGTCTGGTAATCATTTTACGGGTGACTTGGTTGCTTCAACCATGTTTTTTTTCTTCAGATTTTGGCATGACAAGAGACATCTATGAAACAGACTATTATCGTAAAGGAGGTAAAGGTCTTCTTCCTGTCCGATGGATGGCACCTGAATCTTTAAAGGATGGTGTTTTTACTACATTTTCTGATGTGTGGTGAGTTGTCGTTTACATGTGATTGTTTATGGAAAGTTCAACCAAGCATACACAAAATGATTGAAATGACAGAAATGTGTCTGTGGTATGTGTGGTAGTCACTTCTGTTAGGTAGATTCAAAATTCAAATGGTCCAGGTTTTGGATTAAGCTGCATCTCTCTTGTAAGTAGTTTGGCAGGCAAAGAACTGACCAGCTGTGTAGTGTTTTCCAGGAAATTACAGTTTGAGTACTCTCCTGATGTCCTTCGTGTTTCACTGTTGCAGTCATTACATTTGGGTTATCTGCCTGCAGGTAGCTCTCAGCCGGCCTGAATATCAAAGTCATGGATTCCTGCATCGGATGCTCTCTTCTTCTATGACGTCAGGTCGTCAGGGGTATAAAACATGCAGCTGACGCCATTACATCAGTCTGTCTTGCCACACGGTGTCTGAAGCAGAAGTAGTTCGCAAGTGCCGGTCGGCTGACACCTGAAATTTCATTTTCGAGTTTCAGAACCGAAGTCTTCAAAAAAGCTAAGTATCCCGTTGGGGATCCTTTTTCTTGCTCTTAACTGATGTCAGTAAAAGTTAACAATT